>NC_088296.1:18676737-18832875 GCF_032854445.1 Liolophura sinensis
AGGGTAATATCCTCCAGCAGTTTACGGTAATGTTCCCCAGCTGTTTAGCGTGTTATTCTGTGGTTGTTTCGGGCAATACTCTCATGTTGTTCAGGACAATACCCGCCGACTGGTCCTTTTAATTCTCACGAGCTTTTCCGACAATACCGGGCAATTGCTCCGGGATATACATGCCAGGTGGTCCGGATACTACCCGCAGTATGATCAGGGATGCCACCGTTGAGCTGTTTACGTTGTTCGGATGACAGGTCTTCGGGCGATAACCGCAACGTGTTCTGGACGATGTCTTACGATATGGGGTTTTTATTTGTGTTTGTTGCCTTCTTGCCCCATTAGCTAGCCACTTAAGGAAGTACAGTGACTCAGGGCCCTTTCGCTAATGTGATTTAAGTTATAGTTCAAGCTGGCTAAATCTCCGCTTTTAATTGGGAAGATCTTCGAGCAGCCTGTGAATGGTGATGGTTTTCCCCTGCAGATATCTCCATGTCTGGAAGAGATCTCATCCAGTGTTTGAAAACGTTGAAGCACTGTACAAATCGGGTTTTTCGATTTGTTAAATGGGTAATTCTACTGGGCCTAAGGCCGGACGCCATACACAGTATGACTCTATGTCCACAAGGGATCAAATTCCTCTCAAGCCTTGACCATCAAAGGCTAATATGCTCTCCACATGTGTTGAGGATGTGATGGACACATCTGATATGTTCTTTATTTTAGTGTTTTCCTTGTCATAAACTCCAAGGGACGTTCATGGTGTTGTAACTATTTTCAGGTATGCACGTGTAAGGTCGGTAAAGGTGGTAACATGGGGTTCAGAAACTTCAGGGCAGAAACAATGAAGCAAAACTACAGCTTTTGGAATTCGAAGATAATCGGAATCGGAATGATATGTGTGTAATTAATAAATGGCAAGGATTCAGGTGGACCGAAAACTACATGAGGTGTGTAGGACTACATTGCCAATATCATAAGAGAGAGCAGGCTTTCTTAACTTTCGATATTTCGGTTATTTCAAAACATTTCCAAGAACGCTTGTGTTAAACAGTAAGGCCCTGACATCTTAGTCCAGATTGATTTATTCACTGTGAGCCATCACTCGAAGAGCCGTCTGATGGTTTGACGACTAACCTTTGAACAAGAATGTCACGTGTTCTAAAAATGAATTACATCTCCCACTTTTTACCAGGACTAGTGATGTATCAGGCGAGGTTTCTCCAGCATTTTACTGCCCAAATTGGAGAAACAATCTTAACTGCAGAGTAAACCACCAATTAAGTTATTGTTCTCATATTAGTGATGAAAGTACGATATATTTGTAGCTCAACTTTGGGGGCCAAATACTAACAGAGGAAACCAACCATATGCTCTAACTAGAACAAGATATTCACTTGCCCTACATACTTTGTGTCAGTCGTGTGTTCTGCTACACAAAGATAGTACAGGCAGAACCGGTGACGATCAGACAAAAGGCGATGACAACAACATTGGCCATTTTAAAAAGGAAATTAAAAGCAATAGCAATGCCTCCTATCCAGAATGTTACCAGGTTCCTGTTATGTTACATTTTGTCTAAAGCAGTCTTGCTAGTTCTGCACAATGTTTACACAGGTGTATGAAGCGAAAGTTTTCTCCATGAAGAGACCCAAAGGAAGTAAAATAACAATTTAGCAAAACAGCTTATGAAAGTGTATTTACTTGGTTGTCCTTCCACCCCGTAGATAACCATTTTTTTTACTAGCTATTATTGGCTTTAAAGACGAGGAGTCTAATATACTATTTTGTGGTAGATCGACTCTTATACCATCAAAGCGCTGCTGTCAACAAAGCATGACGCCGAAGACACCAGAAATGACACACCACCCAGTCGCATTATACTGACATCGGACCATCTAGTCCTAGTTCCTTGCTCTAATCTTTCAGTACTGGGCACGAAGCAAGTCAAGAACTAGTATCAATTTTAAAGTCTGTGGTATGGCCCGGCCCGGCATTGATCCTATTTCTCAAGCCTTCGAGGTGGACACGCCAATCAAAAGGGGTTCAACGCCATTTGTAATCACGGAGTGTCTATTTTACACGATTCCGCTGTAAATGATATGATTTCATTCGGTTTGTAAGGGAAATCCCATTGCTGGCGTGGATGTGTAAATCATCACTTCAATGTATCTACAGAAAAAAGTGTTCTGACAATAACGCCGTATTGTGGCCGCTTTTACACACAATTAATACATTTCAAATCTCTGGGGCATAAACTGATATGCCCTTTGCTTTACATCTAGCTGTACATATTATTTAGTATGCCTAGCAAAACAACACATCATTATCACCCATGGTCACTCTCACTTCACCGTCACTCTCATAAGCAGACACCTTGCTCACTCTCGTTAGCGCACTTCACCAGAAATGATATAAACAGACACGTTACGCATTTCACCGTCACCCTCATAAGCAGACACCTTGCTCACTCTCGTTAGCGCACTTCACCAGAAATGATATAAACAGACACGTTACGCATTTCACCGTCACCCTCATAAGCAGACACCTTGCTCACTCTCGTTAGCGCACTTCACCAGAAATGATATAAACAGACACGTTACGCATTTCACCGTCACCCTTATAAGCAGGCACCTTGCTCACTCCCGTTAGCGCACTTCACCAGCAATGATATAAACAGACACGTTACGCATTTCACCGTCACCCTCATAAGCAGACACCTTGCTCACTCTCGTTAGCGCACTTCACCAGCGCTCAAGAAAGCAGGCACGTTACGCACTTCACCGTCACCCTCATAAGCAGACACCTTGCTCACCCTCGATAGCGCACTTCAGCGTCACCCTCAGAAGCAGACACCTTAGCCCCTCTTGCTAGCGCACTTCACCACAACTCTCATAGACAGACACCTTGCTCACCTTGCGCAAGCCTAGTTCACCGTCACTCTCGTATGCAGACACCTTAGTTACTCTCGCTAGAGGACTTCACCATCACTCTGGTAAACACACAGTATAGTCATAGTCAGTTAAACAACCAATATTATCATAGTCAAACATTACTCTCACGGTCATGAAATTGACACCACCGTGACTCCTACAAGGGGCTCCATTCTGACGCTAATGTTTGTTTATTTATTTATTTGATTGGTGCTTTACGTCGTACTCAAGAATATTTCACTTATACGACGGCGGCCAGCATTACGGTGGGTGGAAACCGGGCAAAGCCCGGGGGAAACCCACGACCATCCGGAGGTTGCTGACAGACCTGCCCACGTACGGGCCGGAGAGGAAGCCAGCATGAGCTGGACTTGAACTCAAAGCGACCGCATTGGTGAGAGACTCCTGGGTCATTACGCTGCGCTAGCGCGCGAACCAACTGATCCACGGAGGTCCCTGACGCTTATAATCAGGTCCCACAGAGGCACTGACAGCCCAAAATGAAGAAGTAACATGTATATTTAAGCTAATTATTAAAATTCATACTTACTGCCATAAAATTCACAGAAAACAGAAACAGAAAGTCCAGTCTACACAACAGGCCGTTTTCAACAAACGTGCAGGGAGTTATTTTTTCGCAAGCACTTCGTCTACTTTATTCCACATAGCCCGCATAGTTGTTTGAACCCGTGCCAGTGTCAATAACTAAGGGGCCTGCATGCTGACCTTTGCAAAGTGGAACGTTTTAATTTATAATCATATTTACTGAGGCAGGTTCAGGCTTTGAAGAGTAAATATGGCTCATTATATCAAGGAACGTGATGTTGGACATTGCTATCTTGAACAAAAGAAGATGAACTACGTACATGTGGCAACCCACTTGATATGAATACCCAGCTTTCAATCTCCAAAAGACTATACTGCAACAGACAATTTAAGGATATCACTACGCAGGTAGAAAATGTCAAACACTAATTCTCCACAGATGCTAACTGTCAAACACTAATTCTCCACAGCTACAAATTGTCAAACACTAATTCTCCACAGCTGCAAATTGTCAAACACTAATTCTCCACAGCTGCAAATTGTCAAACACTAATTCTCCATAGCTACAAATTGTCAAACACTAATTCTCCATAGCTACAAATTGTCAAACACTAATTCTCCACAGCCACAAATTGTCAAACACTAATTCTCCACAGCTGCAAATTGTCAAACACTAATTCTCCACGGCTACAAATTGTCAAACACTAATTCTCCACAGCTACAAATTGTCAAGCACTAATTCTCCACATCTACAAATTGTCAAACACTAATTCTCCACAGCCACAAATTGTCAAACACTAATTTTCCACAGCTGCTAATTGTCAAACGCTGATTCTCCACATCTACAAACCAAATGTGGTCAATCCCAAACTGAGAATACACCATCAAGGCTGCCGTCGAGATGCCGGATAGAAAACATGATGTCAGTAGCTACATGATACTGTATTTTAAGGTACCATATTATAAGGCAGAACCATACAACATGTTGTGTTACTGTTAATATACATTGCACACAGTGTAGATGTCAACAATTAAGAACTCAATTAACATATTTAGTGCACATGTACTCGTGTTTTACATGGAGTGCTTATAAATGCCGTTGAAATTCTTACATAAAGAGGCTTACTTTGTTGTTATTTGCCTGTGCATCTGAGTCTATCAGAATGACCGAGTTAGAAGTAAGCAATGCGTAGCTTCCTCAAAAAATATGCAAATACTGTCTGTTTATACTTGTGTGCAAAAACTTGAATACATGCATTTGGTTTTAATCTAGTGCGTGCAATTACGTGCAATCCTTCGGACAAAAGAATTCTAGGAAGATTGTTCTTCTTCACGTTTACTTCATTCTTTACGTCTAGCGGGTTATATCCCTTTCTAATCTTTCTACTCTAGCATGCTACATTTTGTATCAGAACATCGAAGAGAGTCATGGCACTCTTTTGGCACGTACATGTAAGTTTGTGGTGGCGACCATAAAGTCATCCTCAAGATAAGGATGCACAATTCTCGTTCAAGAAGCTGACGGATATCTCTGTATCTATCTGAATTAATCCTGCACAATATAAATTTACTGAGATATAAAGAGGCCAGTTCCGTCCTCAAAATCCTCAATTTACTCTCGAAAGCTAACGCATTAAGTAACTACTGTCTCTGACTTGATGCTCCGTAACTGTCACTGCCACATAGACTAGAAACCCCAGACACAAGCGGCGGTCTGCCACGTTTACGCCCACGGGCATGTATCACATTTACTCTCTTACAGCAGACGTAATATTTACTTTCAGAAACAGACGCCATATTTACTCTCACATGAGAGGCTCCATTTACTCTCACAAGCAGATGCCAAGTTGACTTTCACAAGATCACTTTATTCACTTCCATCAGCCTGCCCTGCCTCACTCATGCCTACAGATGGGTCAGTACATTTGACGGTGACTTGACGAGGAGAAGTTTGTTCGGCTGAAAAATGGCTGGACTGGCCGTCGCACCAGCTCGGAGTACCCATCGGCTCAACCACATGGAGAAAGGGATCAGTGTGCCTCAAATTTCCGTGCACGGGTACGCTCACACCGACGGACGTTCTATCGTAACTGCACGGTGTATTTCCGCTGTACATGATCGAAATTGAACCGCGAAAGCGCTGGTTTAGGTCATTGCACGGAGAGTGGCATCAACAGGGTCTCGGTCACTGGGCTATGACCCCGCTTCCGCCCCCGCCCCCGCCGCCGCTGCAGCTGTTGGCGAGGTGGCTGGCGGCCGGTACGAGGCATGGTCCTGTGTCGTCCCCGCGTGTGTACGTGGGTCGATATACGTGTGGTTTGGTGGAATGTCTGGTGGCGAAACAGAGTGAGTGAATCTACCCCAGACAACGTATATTTTTAGGATTCTAACCCCGGTGTGTGTGTGTGTGCGTGTCCGCGTGAGTGCGTGTGTGTGCGCGGGAGCGTGTCTGCGTCTATGTACATGGCCAATTTTTTTTCAATGACAACACTAGGTCGTCTATCGGAGAAGTTCGATTACACGATGTATTTTGTTGCCTAATTCACCTAGCCTTATTAGAACAAGCCCTGTAGGGCTACACATGTAGGCATTTAGCTGTGAAGTAAACACTCTGACTGTCTGTTTGTCCGTCTGTCTGCCTCTAGTTTAATTCTCTACGCAACTATGAATCTAACTGACGTCATACTTGGCTCGAGTGCAATAAGTTTCTGAGAACCGAAGGAAGGACAGTTTCGAGTATCGGTAAGTTGGGTTTGCAAATTAGGCATTGATGACGTCACATATATTCTCCTTAGATATGGCTTGGTTGTCCTCAAGCCGTATATACATCTGGGCTCTGTTTCTCAAAAGTGCCTTTACTTTAAGACGGAACGAAATTTACGAGAGATTAACTCTTTGCTATGTCGGTTTTCTCAAAGCTCGTTTTAAATCTCGCCGGTGGACGTATCTTGTACCAAGCAGCAACGGCCTGATTTTGGACTGGGATTGTTAAATGGCAAATGGGAAAAAGCGTATACCGCACTCACGAGCAAACAGCAACAATAACAACATAAGCTTTAGCGAAAGGCTGTTACGTGCGTGAATACTTCCCTGGTGCATTTTCAGTAGCAGTTTATTGAATAATGCTTTATGTTTATCGCGTAGTACGTGGACCTATTTGCGGTCGTATTTGCACATTTTTAACGGCAACGACCTGATTTACTACCTCCGAGTTAGCAAAATATCGCACGACAAATGTACGATCAAAAATGTCTCATGAAACTGGATCCAGATCTCAGAACATTCCTAACGATCATACAAAAGCTATAAATACACAAGCTCTATATACACAAGATCTACATACACAAGATCTACATACACAAACTCAACATAAACAAACTCTACATACACACGTTCTACATACACATGCTCTACATACACAACCTCTACATACACAAACTCTACACACACAAACTGTACATACGCAAGCTCTACATACACAAGCTCTACATATACAACATCTACATACACAAACTCTACCTACACTAACTCTACATACACAAGATCTACATATACAAGATCTACACACACAGGCTCCACATACACTAACTCTACATACACAAGATCTACATATACAAGATCTACACACACAAGCTCAACATACACAAGTTCTACATACACAAAATCAACATACACAAAATCTACATACACAAGCTCTACATACACAAGCTCTACATACACAAACTCTACATACACAGGATCAACGTGCAAAGCTCCACATACACAATCTCTACATACACAAACTCTACATACACAAGCTCTACATACTCAAGCTCCACATACACAAGCTCTACATACACAAGCTCTACATACACAAGCTCTACATACATAAGCTCTACATACACAAACTCTACATACACAAACTCTACATACATAAGAACGCCAAAATGGCTTTCTGGCAATACAGCATTTTCTGGCAATTAAACTACATTCCTCAGACATTTGATACCCATTAGTGCTCTTAGAACATATTCCTGACATAGATCATTTCAAAGAGCATTGAACTGGTTATAAAAATTATACAACTGTCAATTTTTTTTTGTGTGTAACGTGCCTGTAAATGTAAAGAACGCTTTCTTGTTTGTGGCGGGTTTATTCATCTGTCAGACCTCGCCTTCGCAAATCTTTGTGAGTGAACTGTTCTCAGCTTTTGAATTGCATCATTATCCGGTATTAAAAGGTAAGAAGAGCTTTGTTTCTAACTAAGAAAAAGTGATGGATACACGACGGTTTGTGAAGGAGGGCACAAACACTGAATATACTTTTCTCCCCTGAACCAGGAAGAGTATAAAAATTACCTTTGTGATTTCTAAAGTATAATATAATCTTTAAAACTGACCCACAATACACATGGGTGTGCAGCCAATGTTACCTTCAGGAATACGCAAAGACTTTGAATTAAATTGAATGAAACCTTTTATTAAACTTTTACAGTGCAGTTTTCACACTCTAGAGGACGCCCAAGTGTTGCTCTTTAGCCTTGCGTAATGTTATGTAAAGTTATGTAAAACGTGGGAACGTTGTACATAAATGTGAATGATAGTTTAAACTGTGACGTTCTAGAGAGGTCTATATTAGGTTATAGAGTAAGACTGTGTGGACGGTTTTTCAGCACATATACTATATGTAGTAAGATAAACAATTCTGTATCTTGCAGTGGGTATAACAAGCCATTTCCAGGTTTGCCGGAATGTGTTGATGCTATGATTCCATTACCGGTTTATCCTGCCAGGTGCTCTAGGTAAAACAATCACAGAAAAGCTGAGAGCACACCACAAAGTCAATCGCCTTGATGATCTGCTGGTTGCATCCTGAAATACCGATTTTCATTGTTTTATTACATCTGAACGTTACAGTCATCATATAGGATTGCCCAGTTGTGGGTATTCCTTCTTAATTTACCATGATGAGATCGCATCGAAGCTAAAATCAGAAGGATCTTCGTGTCTATTGGCTCTATGCTTACAGTGCAGTTTGTTACCGATGACGGTAGTTGTTACATTTCAACCACTTGTGCTAAACGTTAACAAAGCCAGAAAGAAAAACTTATCTGCCTTCCATGTACCCTGACATTTTGTTAGCTTGACTCGTCCGTAAGAAGTTGAAACCTGATCCATCGATTTCCAGGACCATTACGAACATTTCAGTCTGCCCTGATTGCAGATTACAGCCTATACGCTGCAATTAGCGCTGGTACATTAGGGATTTTGGAACAACTTTACAATTTTCGTTTGATCATATACAGTCCCACTGTATAAATGTAAGTCGGTTTACGTCGGATGGAAATACAGAAGTTGGAGGATTCCCTTATAAGAAGGTTTATCAGTCTTTTTCCTGGGACTTGCTCCAAAGATGAAGATGAAGATGACAGTGTATTATTTTCCAAGAATACAGGCATAAATTCCTAGTTGGTGCGCTTTTTTTCGGAATTTGCTCCAAGCATCTGTGATATAGCCTATCAAGAAGATCGACATATATAGTGTGCTACTTTCCATCTAAGATATCGTTCTTGGAAGTAAAACTAGAGCTTGCCAGGCTTGGTAAGAACTCCTTGGAGTAAAAACGTACATGAGTCCGCCATGAGAGACTTTCTGCTGTTTTCCGTAGGTGTTGTCTTTCTCCTGGGAGTCGCCTTGTCCCAACGTAAGTCCAAAAAAAAAACAAAAAAAAAACAACAGAGTGAAATCCTAGTTGTTAGTCCGAGGATGTCCTGACGTTAGGTATGGCAAAGTTTTGTTCATTTGTAGACGCGCTACATTTTAAAAGCTGATGCAATTGCGGGGGCAATTTTTCACGGCTTTTTTTGTACTGTCTACGGCTTTAAATATGCTACCACACAATCATGTTATTTACATATTTGTCTGCTAATTTACGGCAAGCACTGCGTTAATCGGTTATTTCCAACGCTACGTAGGCCTGAGATCCATTGGTTTTGCTCAAGGAGACCTCGACTTATTTGAGTAGGTGAGTGAGTGCTTGGGGTTTAACGTCGTACTTAACAAATTTTCAGTCATATAACGATGAAGGAATCCTTAGAGTGCATGTAATGTGTCTCCTTATTGCAGAACGGATGTCCACCGCTCTTTTATGTAGTCCTGCTTCACTGAGACGGCTTACCGATGGCAAGTAAGCCGCACTGCCCGAGCCATTATACTTATACGGGTCAACCAGTCGTTGCACTATCCCTTTCATGCTGAACGCCAGGAGAAGAAGTTACAACTTCCTCTTTTAAGGTGTTAGGTGTGACTCGACCCAGGATTGACCCTAAATCTACCGCCCCCGAAGCGGACACCCTACAAACTTTGCTATCTCGACTTATTTGACAAGGGGAGATAACTGCGTGTTTTTGAAAGACGGACGTTTTGATTTTTTTCGGGGTAGGGGTGGGGAGAGAGGGCCACCTTTGTCGGAACAAAATTTTGTAAAGCCGAATGTCAGGGCGATCTCGCACTGTTCGTTGTCTCCTGTTCTATACATGGTGTACATGTGGCATTAATTTTGTTCATAAACTTTTATAGTATTTACTTTCTGCGTCGGGTAGCACAGCGAAATGTCGAAGAAGGGAGTATATCTTGCTTTGGACTCACAGTCGAGACGTCACCAGATAAATGTCACAGAACTTTCGTGGTGACAACTCGACTTCATTCTGTATGTATGTAAATATATGCATCAATAGGGCTTTACATTGTACTTAACAACTTGTCAGTCACATGACGCTGACGAGTCAATAGGAGTGTGTAGGAGTGTGTACGTATATCGTGTCTAAGCCGCTACTGAATTTTCATCGAAGTCTAAGCCACCGGGGAGGACACTCTGCTCAGCCACATTATACTGACAATGGGCCAATCTGTCTTCTTAACTTGCTCTAGCCACTCAGTGCTGAGTGCCATTGGAGGCAGCAGACTTCATAATGAAGAAATATATTGCCTGTCAAATTGAAAGTTTTCTCAGAGGTACTCTAGGGATTTGTTTCTTCTTTTGGTTACAGGAAATCGTTGTCTCCAGTTTACATGTGGATATTTAACGAGATGCAACAGTGTTACTGATGACAACAATGAAACAGTCTCAATGTGTGTGTGTAGGAACGAAACTAGAGACCAGACCTGGGAACTGGTGTCGTACGAATCGTTGTTGTACTGTAGAGGTTAGTATGTATGTATGTATGTATGTATGTATGTATGTATGTATGTATGTATGTATGTATGTATGTATGTATGTATGTATGTATGTATGTATGTATGTATGTATGTATATATGTATGTATGTATGTATGTATGTATGTATGTATGTATGTATGTGTGTATGGGTTTTACGTTGCACTTATCAATTTATAGGCGCGTGCACATATGCTGTGTCTTCTTGTGACATGGCGAATTAATACCGGCGAAATACTGCCACCCCTAATGTGTCATGCCAAAGACACCAGACATAACACCCACCAAGTCACATTGTCCTGACACCGGGCCAAACAGTCCTGTTTCCTTACTGTATACATGAGCCAGTTTGGATTGGAATACTTAATTAATTGAATAAATTTCAAAGAAATTTCTTATTAACAAGGCTGTATTGTGTACAGTATCAGTGGAGCAAATTGGGTTGACTGATTGATTAACTGATGTTTAACGCCGTGCTCAAGAGTGTTTCACTTGTGCAAAAAACTCGGATAAAACCATTGATCTTCGGCAGATCATACACAAACTTCTTGACATAAAGCTGCAGTCAAGTCGCAACAAGTCAGCGCTTTGAGCATCTGAGCCATCGAGACCCCTTAGATTTTTTATTTATTTATTTGATGTTTTATTCGGGTATCAAGAATATTTCACTTATACATGTACAATGACGGTCAGCATTATGGTGTGGGAAAACTCATGACCATTCGCAGGTTGCTGCAGGACCTTCCCATGTACGGCCGGAGATAAGGCCGGCATGAGTTTGATGTGAACTCATACCGACCACATGGTGAGAGGATCCTGTGTCACTGTGTTGCACTAGCGCGCTAACCACTAGGGCACAAAGGTGATGCTAGGCAGCTTTGAGTACGTGGCAATTCTCTTGACGTGGCTGTCGTTAACAACTCAGCAAAACAAGACTTAATTTGACAAGTTGTGCTTTTTCCTACAGAACACTGCTCTTATGAAAATTCGACTTGTACGGAGAACACAACCTGCAAAGCTATACCTGAGAAAACCGATGTCTTCAGATGCCTCTGTGAACAAGGCTTCAAAAGGTCAAATATTGGGCAGTGTGTAGGTATGTAAACATTTTGGCTCATTAGAAATATATGGCAACTATAGTAAAACTGGCATCCAGGCTATCTATGGCCACCATTCACATAGCCTCATTTATATTTTGGGGCCTCTGTGGCTCAGTCGGTTAGCGCGCTAGCGCAGCGTAATGACCCAGGAGCCTTTCACCAATGCGGTCGCTGTGAGTTCAAGTCCAGCTCATGCTGGCTTCCTCTCCGGCCGTAAGTGGGAAGGTCTGCCAGCAACCTGCGGATGATCGTGGGTTTCCACCCACCATAATGCTGGCCGCCGTCGTATAAGTGAAATATTCTTGAGTACGGCGTAAAACACCAATCAAATAAATAAATAAAAAAATCATTTATATTTAAACCCTTAAGGCTTAAAGGCTTTGCAAGAAATAAGATGAAATGCTGTGCTAATTCCTGGACTGTGTTATCATTTTTCCTACAAATAAGGAGCGATAAGAGTCACATGTTTTTGTTTACTAAAAGTTCTAACCAATGGCAGATCTGACAACACATAAGTTAGTGAGGATTTTTTACTATTGTTTTTTTTAGTACAAAATGAAGATTTACCCTGTTACAGTTGATGTGTTCCTGTGGTACACATTTTGTGTATTTTCTGTAAACAATTAGTTATGGAAACAGATACGTATATTCCTTTGTTTCAACTGTCAGTTAACATCACTGAAGTCACCGAGAGAGGAAAAAATTGTTACCTCCTATTTTGTTGTTTAACTTTTGGTAGAGATTCCGAGTCCTCAACACCATTTTTGACTTAAGTAAAAATTTTAAATTGTGATATATTTACCTTTCCTTAATACTTGCTAGGTGTTCTCAACTCACCCCAAAATAAGCGCTTCAATAAAATTTTTTTTATTTGAACGAAGTCAAAAACGACTCTGGAACTTGACCAAAGGGATAATTTGCCCTGAGTCAATATACCGTGACTGGGTCTACCAGCAGGAGAAAAACAAAAAAAAAAATATCCCTGACGTGAAAAAAAAGGTAACGTCCAGTGATTTTTTTAAAAACTGTGTTAAACAACGAATCAAATGAAATAAATCACACGTACAGACAAGACTCTAATGGAAATAATTCCTATATGTTGTTGTGTATTGCAGATGTTGACGAATGCATGAGCAATCCCGGCATATGTGGACAGAACGGGGTGTGTACAAACACAGTCGGGAACTACACCTGTGATTGTGAGGAAGGGTTTACGTCAGGAGAGGACCACGGACAAGGTTGTGTTGCCGGTAAGCCAGGTATTTTTGCTCCATGATTATCACTGACAATCTTTACAACATGAATGTATGACAGTGTTCTTCCGAGAGATGGGCTTTGTAAGCTAAGGAATGGCTTTCGTGATTCCAAGCATGAGATTTTTAAAAAGTAGCTGTACTGTGCTGCCGTTTTCATTGATGAGATTTACAGCACAGAGTATGGTGATTTTGTTTCCATTCGCAAAAATTTACAGCACAGAGTATGGTGTTTTGTTTCCATTTGCAAAGATTTACACCACAGAGTATGGTGTTTTGTTTCCATTCGCAAAGATTTACACCACAGAGTAAGGTGGTTTGGTGGAATAAGTTTTGAACTACTTGGCACAGATCATGGTGTGGAACTAAACCTGTAACTGTGGGGACGAGTTTGCATCAGTTAATAGATTTCATTGCTCTTACTGGCTGTGAGGTCTTTCTAACTAGTGCACTCGTCCTATGACTGAAAAATTGCGAAATACGAAGTTAAACCCAAAGTGCCCAGTCACTGTAACTGGTACAGGTATCGTCCACCATAATTCTGACCGAGTATAGCTGCCTATGATTCAATACCCCTAATACCTAATTATATCATCGGCTGTTAGTCGCTATGGCATTTCTGGTAAAATCCGGGTTCATGCGTCGTTGCTGTTTTAGCAAGGTGTATATTCTGTAGTCAAGAATACTTGACATGATTTTCATCATAGTACGAAGCCCATAGAAGATGAGACATGTCCTATCGACTCGTCAAAATTCAGCAAGTGAGATGAAAATAGGACAGGCAATATATTACTGATACTCAGGTTTCGATCGAATTATGGAATTCGAAGACTCAGCTTTACATTTGAACAAGGTTTGCACGTAGAACTTTTGCTGGGCCCTCAGGCATGGTCCTGTCTATTTTGGAATTGGAATTTATCCAGTACAAATGGCCTTAATACAATCCAATGCATCGGTCAAAGCAAAGTCAGTGCAAATGTTTGACTTATGCTTTCTTTCTCATTATTTTTATTTTTAACGGAGCCTTATATTTAGTTTTGTTTTATTTGATTGGTGTTTTACACCATAAGATTATTTCACCTACACGACGGCGGCCAGCATTTACGGCGTGGGGAAACTGGGCAGATCTCAAAACCATCCGCAGGTTTCTGACAAACCTTCCCACGTAAGCACTCAAAGCAACAGCATTGGTGAGAGGCTCCTGGGTCATTAAAGCTTTATAAGTGGATGTTTTTTTTACTGTAGTGTACAAAGTAAGCAAACTTACATGTACATGTGTATTGCTCTTTTGTACATGCAGTACCCGGACCTACTGACTCCCAAGTACTTCGTGCGGCAGCCGGCGTGGCGAGCACTGTACTGCTGATTGTGATCGTCATAGTCATAAGTATCGTTGTTTGGTAAGTGAAAATAACGCTCTTCGGCATTACAGGATTAAAACTAGAGCCGCTTCAACAGTGATAGTTGGCAAATGGTAACACTTTACCGGTGAAATCCGGTTTACCTCAGTTTGGGCTATTTCCTTGGGATAATTGTTCATAAAAAATCCTTGATTTCCTTTGATTCATTTTTTTAGATGATGTTTGCCGGCTCACTCAAGAGTATTTCACGTATAGGTGGACTACAGGGATCAGTAATCAACCAATTTTGAAACATAGTGACCCTTTATTTCAAAGTTAGAAGTTGTAATTTGTAACTTAACACTAGAATAAGTAACTGATTGTAGTCTGAAGTTACAAGTTATAAGTTCAAGTTGTAGTTTGAAGTTACAAGTTACCAGTTCAACTTGTAACGCCTAACTAATACAGACACATTTACTGATTTATTTGATTTGTGTTTTACTGCGTGGTCAAAAATATTTTTTCAGCTACTGTATACGACATTATAATTCTAGGAAATCCAGAACCCAAACTAGTATTGATTTAGGATGGTCTAAACAATGTTCAATCGGTCAGTAAGACAAGAAAATACGATGTTATGGAGCAATGGAATTCCTACCCTAAAAAAAAACTAGGACATCTTATATGCATTCAGCAGGGACATTGAATTGTCTCGGTGAAAATAATAATGGTGCAAAAATTGGATTTAGTAAAAAAAGAAAAACAATAGTATGAAATTTTACTTTTTAAATAAGACATGTCTGAATTTTCAAACACTACACTACCTTTATTCATTTCACACAATGTCAAGCGCACACGAAAAATGACGTCATAAAGCACAAAAGAAGATCTGATTGGTTTGTTGACTAAACTACACCGAGAGTTTGACAAGAATACATAAGCCATATAAGGCTGTTGCTGTGATTTTATTTAAATTTTGACAACTTTACCACCTGAAAAACTATATTGTAGGAAAAAGAGACGACCTGGAAAGAAGACCAACAGAAGTTCACCGGACTTAGAAGAGCAAAGCAATGAGATTTCAGACCCACGCCATAGAAGTAGCGACAATAATGTTTTGCCACCAGTGGAATACGACGTAGCCATCATTTCCGGTACGGTGGATATCGTCCCTCCCGTTGGCAGAGGTTCCTCCGGCTACATTAATATTGAGAACTTGTCTGGGGAAGAGTATGAGAATGTCAACAGCCGGGGTCGGTCACATGACTTACCTAGGAATACGGAAGATATGTCTAAGGCTTTGTACGTATCAATGAAGGCTATGATTCAGGACAGCAGTTCACTCGGTAACGAGAGCTATGAAAATGTGCGAAATGTAAAGATACCAAATCCGGAACAAAATTGTGACGAACAATTAACGGCCAATGAAGATATTGCTAACGGTATGGCCGAGAATTCGCTAGAGGGAAGCTTTTACGCGAATGATGTGTCGGGAGGATTGTATATTAATACCAAGAACCCCAGAAACAAAAGGCAGCCATTAAAACACTGGGGAAATAGGAATAGGGAATAGGAGGATAGGGAATAGGGAAAAGATTCACTGTGGAGTCGCCGGTTTTAGGTCTGAGAGGTTGACAAGATCTAACTAAGAAGATCGATATAACTAGAATCTAAGCATAAAGCCTAAGACATATTGAGAGAACGGACAACATGATGTGAATAACTTTAATATATCTTTTTATTTCCTTATGCTTAACGTGTACATAATGTAATAAATGACTTACGTCATAGACAGTAAAACCACGAGCAGCGACGACGGTGTGATAATTGGCATAAATGGTCACACGTAACCGGTGGAGTGAGTGATTGAGTGCTTGGGGTTTAACGTCATACTTAACAATTTTTCAGTCATATGACGATGACGTAACCGCTGGAATACGAACTCAATTTTAGGGTTTTGTTCTCTGTGTGCGTGTAAATGTTTCACTAGCAGCAAATTATACATTTTTAGAATGATTGCTTAAGACTATATACACGAATCATCCAGACGGTGTGTGTGACACTAAAGCTTGGCAGCCTAGAGAATTCAAGACTGAACTCACCTGCCGGCACGTATTTGACCAGATCAGTCGCTGACGGACACGACTTGAAGTTTTCACCACCAACTACTCCACTTGTCAGATTGGACATCAAATAAAGAAGCAAGATGTCTCTATTATAGAAAAGGAGAATCGATTCTTTGAGAAAGGTGTAAAGGAAACCATCTGTGTGAAAGCTAAGAATCCTCACTAAACAGAAACAGTGACCAGCAGCTTTAGCATTCACTTACATGGAGCAAAGGCTTCAAAAACTAAACAATAATCTAATTTATTCTGGTTTGAACCTTGAACTCTAGGCCAGACACTACAACAGACCATGCTTTACAGATTCCAACCCTTGTTATGATTTTGTAATCAGTTATTGTTATTTTACATATGTATGTTGATAATGTGTCTGTAGATTCACCACTTTCTCTGCTGATGACACTTTGGCGAGTGTCACAACGTAAGGTGTATTCTCCATGTAAGGCGAAATCACGATTTAGGGGAAGATTTGCAGATTATCGGATTGACTCGTGTTCACGTGTCGCTCCTGACATTTCGAACGAAATTCACGTTGAGAAGAGTGAGTGAGTGAGTGCTTGGGGTTTAACGTCGTACTCAACAATTTTTAAGTCATATGACGACGAAGGAATCCTTAGGGTGCATTTACGTGTAATGTGCCTCCTTGTTGCATGACGGATTTCCACCCCTCTTTTATTTAGTGCTGCTTCACTGAGACGGCTTACCGAAGGCAAGTAAGCCGCCCCGCTCGAGCCATTATACGGATACGTGTCAACTAGTCGTTGCAGTATCCCCTTCATGCTGAACCCCAAACATGGAAGTTACAACTTCCTCTTTTAAAGTCTTAGGTGTGACTCGATCAAGGATTGATCCTGGATCTACCGGTCCCGACGTTAAGAAGAGAGATTTCGCATGAACTATATCCCCGAAAATTGCTTAAATATATATCCGGTTGACCAGATTCAGTGTTTTTGTTTCATTTACTCTATTTGAAAGGCTCAAAGTATTCGTTCCTGCAGTGCACTTTATCTTCTAGTGAACTTTTGGGATATTCGCTGGTTTATATATGAACAAAACTTTGGTTTCCTGCGACAATCAGTTTATTCATCAATGAGCTTGAGCCTTCCACTGTGTTAACAAGTTTCTCAGCTACATTCTGAAAGGGCGGTTTATTTCGGGCACTGCAATTTCTTCCGTCAGCTTTAGTTAAAGATTTTGGTGTGACTATCAGGTCATTGGCTAATAAAGTCGGGTGCTCGAATTCACTGTTTCGTTCCACGGTTTTAAGAAGCTGTTCACGTATCTCTCGAAGGTCGGTGCTTTACTCCTGGCACTGCAATTTCTTCCATCCATAGTCCACACCGCCATGATATACTAAATAAAACATTCTTGAGCAGGGCAGTAAACACCAATCAGATAAATACATTAATTAACAAATAATGAAAGCTTTAGAAAATTACGCTTAAATCGTCTTTTTATATATCTAGCGATTTCGCAAAGGTATAGGCGAGACAAATTGAGGGCTCTCGCAAACTAAATGTGTGGTTTTACTGTAGTTACTAGTTTGAATACACATCTTACATAATGAGGTCTGTGGGCTCAACCGCGCCGTAGGCATCTACCGTAAAATCACGTACTTTAGCCGCATTGTTCGCGACAGACCCCACTTTATCTCCCTTATCCTTTGTGAACTCGCCAGAACCCTGATCCCTCTATAAATGAGGTTGGTATTAGGTTATTCCCAATATTGATTTATATAAAAGAGGTTGATATCAGTTTGATTGTTGTTCAAAGCCAGTACCTGACAAAGACAGCTAGTTCCCTTCAGTAAGACTGGCAGGAATTCCCTTTTTTATTGAATATTTGAGGGGCATGATGACGATTCATGCTATATAGCAGCCAGGAAAAACTGCATTATCTTGATATAAACTCAACAGTACATTGGGATAGACAAATCTGGAGGACAAACCAGAGCAACAACAGTCCAAAGATGGGTTGTAGTTTCACTTCTTTTTTAAAGTGTTTAAATAACGTTCCATGACAAACAATCTTCTATAAAAATACATTCATATGCATGTAATTCAAGTGTTAAAGTTTACAGTGGATGATAAAGATTGGAGCTAAACAATACTATGGATCCAAGATTATCAGCGAACAGATTAGTTAGTGATTTTTCTTCTTTTAGTGTTCATGCCTTTACAGCACTCAGGGCAGTACCACCTCCCTTTAAGAAGTCAACACTTCTTCAGCTTTAAGCAGTGGAGATGAAACCATTGATAATCACAATTCTCATGGTCACATCCTACCATGTCTTTATTGTTCTCGGTGTCATCTGGTTCTTGACAATAACAGTACACTTGGTATTCCACTTCAGCAGTGGCCAGGTTATTCACTGACACACTGCTGCGCTCACCAAGTGGCATAGACGAGAGACGAGAGAAAAATTTCCCCACTAGTTCTGGCATCACTGCCATAGAGCTGTAAAGCGCCCACTTCTGAATCTGTAACACATTCTGCAGGAAGATTGGACTTTTGTTGCAGTCTCTACAGCATCTGTTTCATTCGGCATAATCTTAAGTTTAATAGTGTCACACATCTTCATAATATCACCGAAGTTTGCAGTCAACAAGTTCCTGTTTAGTGTGATCCTTAACACAGGAGGTTATAATTACATGAAATTCACTGTCAGTTGACAAAATCCATTCTTACATTTAAATCCTTTCAGTTATATTTAAATTAATGATAGCTAAACAAAATATATTTTATAATAGTTAATGAAGTTATACTATAATAGAAAAAAATACTATCAAAAATATTCACATTCGAGGCTTGTGGACAGCTTTAAATGTCATCCTTAAAATTTATACCTAAATAAAGTAAATTGTACAAACCTTGGCAGTGTGTTAACAAAAGTATACGGCAACATCTCGCACCCAACCACAGATGAACTAATTGTAAGCCTCGGCACTCTTGTAGCATTTCAGCTGATCCAGTGAATATACACTTGTTGAATTTATCAGAAAGTTCACTATAGGTTACACTGGCCAACACGTTGACCTAGCGGCTCCAAAGGCTTTTATCAAGTGCGTTTGACAACCAGCTCACATTTTTCATCATAAACACCACAAAAAGTTAGCAGTCACTACAGCATGAAAATGAAGCCTTACGAAGAGTACCCATCCAATATGGCGGCCGATGTGTGGGTTGCCGGGATGTCAGTCACGTTGTCGTAGCTATGTATACCAGAGCGTTTTAGATGTCCTGTAAAGCGCAGGGGTTTTACATGTAGTTCACTGGAAATACCATTGCCTTACACCAATATGACGTACGCACTGAGCCTGCCAATCGAGTAAAAATGTGTGTGTGGAAATATTGTAAACGTTTGAAATGGTTTATTTCTGCCATACCTGTATCATCATTTATTAACTTTGTACAGCTATATATACTTGCACGTGCGAGTGACAACGTGCTGAATGCAAATGTGTCAACTTAGTGTTAGGCCTATAGATGCATTCAGGGAATAGACATTAAAATTAACTTTAAAGGCAGTGCTCAATGGTTTTTCATCTGATATTAAGAAAAAGAGAAAGGTGAAGAGAATTTACATCAGAAAAAATATTTAATAAAACGCCTTCTCAACTTTCTGCATTTTGTTATATTACAACTGCAGTTTTAAACTTCATGTTATTTTCATGGAATATGAATTCTCAATATATATATATATATATATATATATATATATATATATATATATATATATATATATATATATATATATTAGAAACTGCAGTTGTAATATATATTTGATTTTCAGGTTAAACTGCCACCTTTTCTAAATAACGTGCTCATCAATAGAATATTATATGAAACATAAATTTAATATACGGCATATTTACCTATCGGCTTCTTCTTTCACAAGAATAAACAGAACAATTTAGTGTTATTAATAGGCCTTTTGAATCAGGAAGTTATAAATATTCATGTTGTCTTTTGGAAAAATTGTCACTACATATTGGAGGCGTTGAGGCGGACACTAAAACTCCAGTACGTAGCCAATATTTTATTGAAGTGAATACAGTCCGTATAATGCATTCAAAGAAGCTTTTTGTAAAGTTTTTAAGCAAACATTCACGTTAAAAATATTACAGTACAGACGCTGGCCTGTATAGATAGGCGCGTGTACAGATTGTATAATATTTAGGTCATAAATAATGTAATATTACAGAAATATGTTTGAGGGCTTAACACAGGCTTCCCCTTAACAAGAAGCATATTCCGTCTTCACGGTCTGTGTGTTTAGACTTTGAACTGTAATACAAACTTAACTACAAGGATATAATTTATGTTCAGTTGTACGTGTTCGCTTACATGTCTTCCTAAGATCGCATCGGAACTCAAATCAACCGGATCGTGTCATCTATCTTCAGCTAACGAATATTTGGATTATCAACGTTCGAAAAGATCTGTAAGATCAACCGAAGAATTGCAAGAGTACGTGCAGCGCATGAGATACGGGTGTCCTGTTTTTACATGCTGTGTGTGCGGCAGTCAGTGACAAGGCATAGCCTACAGCGTAGAGCGACACATGGTGTGTGCTGTTTGTTTTATTTGCTATGGTTGCTGCATTCAGTGAGAACATATAGCCTACAGCGCAGAGTGACATACTGTGTGCTGTTTTATGTATGAGTTTCTTCGTGAGACTAAGTTACCCTATATAGTGCATCCTTTGTCTGAATGTCCAACACCATGTATATTTACAGGATATGATGATGACTGTACTGTGCTGTTTTCTGTCGTTGTCCTCTGTAGGAATGAATACGATCACATACAGGATTTGGTGAAATTCCACACAGTGCTGTTTTCTGTCTTTGTTCTCTTTGTGCTTTGTCTGAATGTACAGCACCATACATATTTAGAGGATATGATGACAACTGTACTGTGCTGTTTTCTGTTGTCCTCTGTAGGAATGAATACGGTAGCATATAGGATTTGTTGAAATTCCACACAGTGCTGTTTTCTGTCCTTGTTCTCTTTGTGCTTTGTCTGAATGTTCAACACCATGTATATTTACAGGATATGATGACGACCGTACTGTGCTGTTTTCTGTCGTTGTCCTCTGTGGGAATGAATACGGTAGCATATAGGATTTGTTGAAATTGCACATAGTGCTGTTTTCTGTCCTTGTCCTCTTTGTGCTTTGTCTGAATGTTCAACACCATACATATTTACAGGATATGATGACAACCGTACTGTGCTGTTTTCTGTTGTTGTCCTCTGTAGGAATGAATACGGTAGCATATAGGATTTGTTGAAATTCCGTAGAGTGCTTTTTTCTGTCCTTGTTCTCTTTGTGCTTTGTCTGAATGTTCAACACCATGTATATTTACAGGATATGATGACGACCGTACTGTGCTGTTTTCTGTCGTTCTCCTCTGTAGGAATGAATACGGTAGCATATAGGATTTGGTGAAATTCCGTACAGGGCTGTTTTCTGTCTTTGTTCCCTTTGTGCTTTGTCTGAATGTCAAACGCCATGTATATTTACAGGATATGATGACGTACCGTACTGTGCTGTTTTCTGTTGTTGTCCTCTGAAGGAATGAATACGGCAGCATTTAAGATTTGGTGAAATTCCGTAGAGTGCTGTTTTCTGTCTTTGTTCTCTTTGTGCTTTGTCTGAATGTCAAACAACATATATATTTAGAGGATATGATGACGACCGTACTGTGCTGTTTTCTGTCGTTGTCCTTTGTAGGAATGAATACGGTCGCATATAGGATATGGTGAAATTCCGTACAGTGCTGTTTTCTGTCTTTGTTCTCTTTGTGCTTTGTCTTAATGTTCAACACCATGTATATTTACAGGATATAATGACGTACCGTGCTGTGCTGTTTGCCATCTGTACTTTCTTCTTGGGAATCAGTCTAGCTTCATCCCAGCGTAAGTGACGAAGACGGTTGATATCGGGCACATGTGTAGGAAAAATATGCGTTTGATACATAGAGGTTATAAAATAAGTGTCTGATTATATCAATTTTATTATACGAGTGGTGTGATTTTCATTTGTTCGAGAAACAAAAGTAAATAACATCAAGAGTTTAATAAATCTGGTGTAATGAATCACGATTTGCATATCCTTTTTATCCCATCTATTATTTTAAACGGATGTAGGTTGTTTTCAAAGATGACAGCGTCTGTTTGTTTGACAAGTAGGTAAATGAAATACGTACTGATATCGATAAATATGAAAATATTTGACTAAATATAGTTCTAGAAAACACTGAGTAAATATGTGTATTCTGTGAAAAGAAAACATAACACAGTCCATTAGTGAGCTATAAGGCGACGAGCTTTCTTCGAAAATATCAGCATTCATAACTGCTCATTTATCGAAACATTTGGCTACAAAGTTGTAACTTAACCTTAAGTCATACCTCAATGACGTCCTTTTTTAGGCTTTTAACGCGCACAATTCACCAGAAAACTTATATGCTGGTTTTACTAAATATCTTCAAACTTGCAGAATGCAGCAAAACAGTGTCTACAATGTTTCAAAGGCCTTGATTTTGGTTCTGTTTTGCACTTTACCTGTGATGGTAGACGTAATGTTGAATCAAAGGTTCGCGAGAGCAACAATTTGGTTCACAAAGTAGTTTATACTTCCCTTTGTTGGAGGCTGAGGAGGATTACATGTATAACAAATTTATTTATTTACTTATAAGATTATTTCACGTATACGACGTTGGCCAGCATTATGGTGAGATGAAATCGGGTAGAATATATAATGAAATATCAGTAAAAACATAGTTTGAAATCAGATACCAGTAAAACTGAATGCTGTCTAGAAAGCAATTCATAATCCTGATGTCTTTCAGCTGCGTTGAAATGGTCGAGTAGGTGTGGGAGGACAGCGTTGTTGCTGTAAATCGTGGAGTGTATGCGTCGAAGCTTGTGATAGAACATCGGATATATGTTCATTTTCTTGTTACTTTAAAGGAAACTTGTGCGAAAACCTCACATGTGGTTACTTGACGAGATGTGGTAATACCACTGATGGTAAAGGTGATCCCATCCTAACCTGTTTATGCGAAAATGAAAACGGAGGCCAACCTAAGGAAATCCTGGTGGACAATAATGGATCGCTGCTGTACTGCAGAGGTTAGTTAATTGGAGTAAAATTATTCTTCAAAATGGAGAAAACATAAAAATTACAATTTATATGAAAGAGTTTGAAGGATTAGTTGTAAATATGGTCTTTTATATTTCTTTCCTGAGAAAAAGCCAGTTTAAAATAATTGTATATGGTGGGTATTGGGGATCGTGTCTTGGTGCATATATTCTTTGCATAACAATGTTCTAAATGAACATGTAATACATAATATGAAACATTATTGGTGCGAGTTTGTCTCTCAGCTAAAAGATGTGCTCAACGTGAATTTTAATCACATTAATGTTTTTAATATGTTCATAAATTTGATCGTAACAAGTATTTGGGTATAAAGAACAAATATACTGGCAAATAAATATATTGGACATGCATCATATCCTTTTTAGAACATTATTATACAAAGATGATAAATACGAAGAGGTGGTCCTTAAAGCCCACCATACAAAAATACTTTCAAGTACCCTATTATCGAGGAAGAAAAAATCGAGCATAATATTAAAAACCACATTTGTAAGCTTTTCACTCTTACTCATTTGATACCTGCATCATTGTCATACTTTCAATTCAAGCTGGCAGTATGCGCTGTACTTGAACTTACAGCGACCGCATTGGCGGAAGGATTCTGGGTCATTGCGCCGCGCTGGCGTGCTATTCCCTCTCAACCACGTAGGTCTCCCAGGTGTCTATAGGTTAACACCATATGAACAGGTGATGGGATACATGTAGGCAGTGAAAGGCTTTTCACTTTGTTAATGCGAAGGATAAGTGAATTTTGTGAATTTTTTTTCACTCAGAACGTTGCTCTCCTGAAAATAGGGCTTGTAAACAGAATACGACCTGCAGAGAAATTTTCGGGAACGGCTTCAGATGTCTCTGTGACCAGGGGTTTGAAAAATCGGCTATTGGACAGTGTCATGGTAAGTAATGAGTTCTGATCATTCTATGCCTGTGTAAGGAATGTAGTGTCATGTGTATCTATTACACAGAACGTTCTCCAACCACGGATCTCTTTGGTATCGGGGCCTCCGTGGCTCAGTCGGTTAAAGCGCTAGCGCAGCGTAATGACCCAGGAGTTTCTCACCAATGCGGTCGCTGTGAGTTCAAGTCCAGCTCATGCTGGCTTCCTCTCCGGCCGTACGTGAGAAGGTCTGTCAGCAACCTGCGGATGGTCGTGGGTTTCCCCCGGGGCTCTGCCCGGTTTCCACCCACCATAATGCTGGCCACCGTCGTATAAGTGAAATATTCTTGAGTACGGCGTAAAACACCTATCAAAAAAAAAAAAAAAAAAAAATCTTTGGTATCAGGTAATCCTGAGTATGTTACAGATAGTCTTTGCTTATACCATGTATACAGTACAAGGTAGATATCCAACATCGTATCATCACACCCTGGCCGAGGGCTTAGAACGTACGCCTTGAATGCTGGAAATCTGAGTTTGATTCCCAGTCGTGTGGATTTAATTTGTTTTCCACGGAAATTTCTACATCTGTATTTATACAATCTGGCTACTATCAAATACCAACAGTGGCAAAAAGGAAGATGCTTTCATTTAAAACTGTACTATGTTGCGTATTGCAGATGTTGACGAATGTGTGAGCAAACCCAGCATATGTGGACAGCACGGAAAGTGTACAAACACAGTAGGGAACTACACCTGTGATTGTGAGGAAGGGTTTACGTCAGGAGAGGACTACAGACAAGGTTGTGTTGCCGGTAAGCCAGGTATTTTTGCTCCATGATTACCACTGACAATCTTTACAACATGAATGTATGACAGTGTTCTTCCGAGTGATGGGCTTTGTAAGCTAGGGAATGGCTTTCGTGATTCCAAGCATGAGCTTTTTAAAAGTAGCTGTATTGTGCTGCCGTTTTCACTGATGAGATTTACAGCACAGAGTATGGTGATTTTGTTTCCATTCGCAAAGATTTACACCCGAGAGTATGGTGTTTTGTTTCCATTCCCAAAGATTTACACCTCAGAGTATGATGTTTTGGTGGAATCAGTTTTGAACTACTTGGCACAGATCATGGTGTGGAACTAAACCTGTAACTGTGGGGACGGGTTTGCATCAATTAATAGATTTCATTGCTCTTACTGGCAGTGAGTTCTTTCTAACTAGTGCACTCGTCATATGACTGAAAAATTGCGAAATACGAAGTGTTCAGTCACTCTAACTGGTACAGGTATCGTCCACCATAATTCTGACCGAGTATAGCTGCCTATGATTCAATACCCCTAATACCTAATTATATCATCGGTTGTTAGTCGCTATGGCATTTCTGGTAAAACCCGGGTTCATGCGTCGTTGCTGTTTTAGCAAGGTGTTTATTCTGTAGTCAAGAATACTTGACATGATTGTCATCATAACACGAAGCCGCAGTCAAATCCAAAACAGCTGGACTGGAACATGCAAAGCCGCGCCCATAGAAGATGAGACATGTCCTATCGACTCGTCGAAATTGAGCAAGTGCGTTGAAAATAGGACAGGCCATATCCTACAGATGCTCAGTTTTCGATCGATTTATGGAATTCGAAGACTCAGCTTTACATTTGCATCGTGTGAACAAGGTTTGCACGTAGAACTTTTGCCGGGCCCTCAGGCATGTTCTTGTCTATTTTGGAATTGGAATTTATCCAGTACAAATGCCCTTAGTACAATCCAATGCATCGGTCAAAGCAAAGTCAGTGCAAATGTTTGACTTATGCTTTCTTTCTCATTATTTTAATTTTTAACGGAGCTTTAAATTTAGTTCTGTTTTATTTGATTGGTGTTTTACACCGTAAGATTATTTCACCTACACGACGGCGGCCAGCATTTACGGCGTGGGGAAACTGGGCAGATCTCAAAACCATCCGCAGGTTTCTGACAAACCTTCCCACGTAAGCACTCAAAGCAACAGCATTGGTGAGAGGCTCCTGGGTCATTAAAGCTTTATAAGTGGATGTTTTTTTTACTGTAGTGTACAAAGTAAGCAAACTTACATGTAGATGTCTATTGCTCTTTTGTACATGCAGTACCCAAACCTACCGACCCCCAAGTACTTCGTGCGGCAGCCGGCGTGGCGAGCACTGTACTGCTGATTGTGATCGTCATAGTCATAAGTATCGTTGTTTGGTAAGTGAAAATAACGCTCTTCGGCATTACAGGAATGAAACTAGAGCCGCTTCAACAGTGATAGTTGGCAAATGGTAAGACTTTACCGGTGAAATCCGGTTTACCTGAGTTTGGGCTATTTCCTTGGGATAATTGTTCATAAAAAATCCTTGATTTCCTTTGTGTCATTTTTTTAGTTGATGTTTTCCGCCTCACTTAAGAATATTTCACGTATACGTGGACTACAGGGATAAGTAATCAACTAATACTGAAAAATAGTGACTCTTTATTTAGAAGTTAGAAGTTGTAACTTGTAACTTCAAACTACAGTCAGTTACTTATTCTAGTGTGAAGTTACAAGTTACAAGTTCAACTTGTACCTTCTAACTAATTTAGACACATTTACTTATTTATTTGATTTGTGTTTTACTGCGTAGTCAAGAATATTTATTCAGCTACTGTATACGGAATTATAATTCTAGGAAATCCAAAACCCAGGGGAAACCCACAAGCATACGCAGGTTTCTGACAGACTAGTATTGATTTTTAAATGGGCTAAACAATGTTCAATCGGTCAGTAAAACAAGAAATTACGATGTTAAGGAACAATCGAACTTCTACCCTAAAAGAAACTAGTACATCTTATTTGCATTCAGCAGGAACATTGAATTGTCTCGATGAAAATAATAATGGTGCAAAAATTGGGCTTAGTTAAAAAGGAAAAACATACTATGAAATTTTACTTTTTCAATAGGACATGTCTGAATTTTCAAACACTACACTACCTTTATTCATTTCAGACAATGTCAAGCGCACACGAAAAATGACGTCATAAAGCACAAAAGAAGATCTGATTTGTTTGTTCACTAAAGTATAGCAAGAATTTGACAAGAATACACAAGCCATATAAGGCCGTTGTTGAACTTTATCAGCTGAAAAACTATATTGTAGGAAAAAGAAGACGAACAGAAGTTCACCGGAGTTAGAGGAGCAAAGCAATGAGATTTCAGATCCACGCCATAGAAGTACCGACAATACTGTTTTGCCACCATTGGAATACGACGAAGCCAGCATTTCCGGTGCGGTGGATATCGTCCCTCCCGTCGGCAGAGGTTCCTCCGGCTACATTAGTATGGAGAACTTGTCTCGGGAACAGTATGAGAATGTCACCAGCCGGGGTCGGTCCCATGATTTAGCTAGGAATACGGAAGATGGGTCTAAGGCTTCGTACGTATCGATGAAGGCTATGGTTCAGGACAGCAGTTCACTCGGTAGCGAGAGCTATGAAAATGTGCGAAAAGATATTGCTAACGGTATGGCCGAGAATTCGCTAGAGGGAAGCTTTTACGCGAATGATGTGTCGGGAGGATTGTATATCAATACCGGGAACCCTATAGGCAGAAACAAAAGGCAGCCATTAAAACACTGGCGAAATAGGAATAGGAAATAGGAGGATAGGGAATAGGGAAAAGATTCACTGTGGAGTCGCCGGTTTTAGGTCTGAGAGGTTGACAAGATCTAACTAAGAAGATCGATATTACTAGAGTCTAAGGATAGAGCCTAAGACATAATGAGAGAACGGACAACATGATGTGAATAACTTTAATATATCTTTTTATTTCCTTATGCTTAACGTGTACATAATATAATAAATGACTTACATCATAGACAGTAAAACCACAAGCAGCGACGACGGTGTGATAATTGGCATAAATGGTCATACGTACCCGGTGGAGTGAGTGAGAGGGTGCTTGGGGTTTAACGTCATACTTAACAATTTTTCAGTCATATGACGATGACGTAACCGCTGGAATACGAACTCAATTTTAGGGTTTTGTTCTCTGTGTGCGTGTAAATGTTGCACTAGCAGCAAATTATACATTTTTGGAATGATTGCTTAAGATTATATACACGAATCATCCAGACGGTGTGTGTGACACTAAAGCTTGGCAGCCTAGAGAATTCAAGACTCAACTCACCTGCCGGCACGTATTTGACCAGATCAGTCGCTGACGGACACGACTTGAAGTTTTCACCACCAACTACTCCACTTGTCAGATTGGCCATCAAATAAAGAAACAAGATGTCTCTATCATAGAAAAGGAGAATCGATTCTTTGAGAAAGGTGTAAAGGAAACCATCTGTGTGAAAGCTAAGAATCCTCACTAAACAGAAACAGTAACCAGCAGCTTTAGCATTCACTTACATGGAGCAAAGGCTTCAAAAACTAAAGAATAATCTAATTTATTCTGGTTTGAACCTTGAACTCTACAACAGACCATGCTTTACAGATTCCAACCCTTGTTATGATTTTGTAATCAGTTATTGTTATTTTACATATGTATGTTGATAATGTGTCTGTACATTCACCACTTTCTCTGCTGATGACACTTTGGCGAGTGTCACAACGTAAGGTGTATTCTCCATGTAAGGCGAAACCACGATTTAGGGGAAAATTTGCAGATTATCGGATTGACTCGTGTTCATGTGTCGCTCCTGACATTTCGAACGAAATTCACGTTGAGAAGAGTGAGTGAGTGAGTGCTTGGGGTTTAACGTCGTACTCAACAATTTTTAAGTCATATGACGACGAAGGAATACTTAGGGTGCATGTACGTGTAATGTGCCTCCTTGTTGCATGATGGATTTCCACCCCTCTTTTATTTAGTGCTGCTTCACTGAGATGACTTACCGAAGGCAAGTAAGCAGCCCCGCTCGAGCCATTATACTGATACGTGTCAACCAGTCGTTGCACTATCCTCTTCATGCTGAACGCCAAGCGAGGAAGTTACAACTCCCTCTTTTAAAGTCTTAGGTGTGACTCGATCAAGGATTGATCCTGGATCTACCGGTCCCGACGTTAAGAAGAGAGATTTCGCATGAACTATATCCCCGAAAATTGCTTAACTATATATCCGGTTGACAAGATTCAGTGTTTTTGTTTCATTTACTCTACCTGAAAGGCCCAAAGTATTCGTTCCTGCAGTGCACTCTATCTTCTAGTGAACTTTTGGGACATTCGCTGGTTTATATATGAGTAAAGTTACAATCTTGTCATAGGTCAATGTGGTTGCGTCTTCCACTGATTCAACAAGTTTCTCAGCTACATGCCGAAGGTGGGTGGTTTATTTCGGGTACTTAGATTTCTCCCGGTACTTATAATCATTCAGGTCATTGGCTAATGAAATCAGGTGTTCCCTTCCACTGTTTTAAGAGTGAGTGAGTGCTTGGGGTTTAACGTCGTACTCAACATTTTTTCAGTCATATGACGACGAAGGAATCATTAGGGTTCATATACGTGTAATGTGCCTCCTTGTTGCATGATGGATTTCCACCGCTCTTTTATTTAGTGCTGCTTCACTGAGACGACTTACCGAAGGCAAGTAAGCCGCCCCGCCCGAGCCATTATACTGATACGGGTCAACCAGTCGTTGCACTATCCCCTTCATGCAGAACGCCAAGCGAGGAAGTTACAACTTCCTCTTTTAAAGTCTTAGATGTGACTCGATCAAGGATTGATCCTGGATCTACCGGTCCCGAAGCGGACGCTCTACCAACTGTGCTATCCGGGACGTTTACTGTTTTAAGAGTGAGTGAGTGAGTGCTTGGGGTTTAACGTCGTACTCAACAATTTTTCAGTCATATGACGACGAAGGAATCATTAGGGTGCATGCACGTGTAATCTGCCTCCTTGTTGCAGGACGGATTTCCACCGCTCTTTTATTTAGTGCTGCATCACTGAGACGACTTACCGAAGGCAAGTAATCCGCCCCGCCCGAGCCATTATACTGATACGGGTCAACCAGTCGTTGCACTATCCCCTTCATGCTGAACGCCAAGCGAGGAAGTTACAACTTCCTCTATTTTTAAAGTCTTAGATGTGACTCGATCAAGGATTGATCCTGGATCTACCGGTCCCGAAGCGGACGCTCTACCAACTGTGCTATCCGGGACGTTTACTGTTTTAAGAAGCTGTTCACGTATCTCTCGAAGGTCGGTGCTTTACTCCTGGCACTACAATTTCTTCCATCCTATAATCCAGACCGCCATGATACACTAAATGAAACACTCTTGAGCAGGGTAGTAAACACCAATCAGATAAATGAATTAATTAACAAATAATGAGAGATTTAGGACATTAAGACCAATCGACATTTCGTATGTCTAGCGAGTTTACACAGGTTTTGACGAGAGAACGTGAGAGCTCTCCTAAATTGCAGGATTTGTTTTGCTGTAGTTTGCTACATTGAATACACATCTTGCATGATCAGATTTGTGGGGTCAACCGCACCGTAGGCAACTATATCACGTACTTCAGCCACATTGTTCGCGAGAGACCTCACCTTATCCCCCCACCCACCCTGTCCTTTGTGAGTGCGTGGGAATCCTGAAAAACCGGTTCGGCTTAGATGTCCTGTAAAGCGCAGGGGTTTTACATGTAGTTCACTGGAAATACCATTGCCTTACACCAATATGGCGTACACACTGAGCCTGCCAATCGGGGAAAAATGTGTGTGTGAAAATATTGTAAACGTTTGAAAGGGTTTATTTCTCTATATCGCCATATCTCTATTATCATTTGTTAACTTTGCGCAGCTATATATACTTGCACGTGCGAGTGACAACGTGTTGAATGCAGATATGTTAACTTAGTGTTTTTCCATATTGTGAACGCCTAACATTAATCATTTTAACCCCTCCACCACAAAAAGAGCACACTTTTTAAAACCTATATTAAAGGCAAAGAAAACATTTACGGGTAACGTCAAGTATATGTTTACGTTAAATAAAAGACCATTAAACACTGTCCAGAAAAATAGTTACATTTAGAAAAGAAAGACGTTTTTACTATATAAAATGAAAAAACTACCATCTTTTCTATACAACGTGCTCATAAATATAATATCGTGTTATATATAATTTAATATATGGCATATTTACCTGTCGGATTCCTCTTTCACAAGATTTCATGACACAGCAATTTAGTGTTGCTATTAAGCCTCCTTTTAAATCAGGAAGTTATAAATATTCATGTCGTCATTTGGAAAGTTTCTCTCTACATAACAGAGCCGTTGGGTTAGATACGAAAAATAATATTTTCTTGCAGTGAACACAGTCCGTATAATGTATTCAAAGAAGCTTTTGTGATACTTGTAAGGAAATATTCACCCTGAAAATATTTCAGTACAAATGCTGACCTATATAAACGGGCATGTATACAGATTGTACAATGTTTAGGTAATAGATTACCCAGAGAGATGTGTTGTGGGCAGAAATATGTTTAAATATTGTCCAGTTCTACTCGTAAATAGAATCCCATTCAGTGTGAGTGACACAGTGGTAAACAGATGGTGTGATAAGCAAGCCCATCACCGTGAAAGGTAACAGAACGTCTGTAGCTGTCTATACAACAACCTGAGGTCACAAATAGTCTGGGCTGTGCTGTATTTTAACATTTTCCAGACCCTCCACGGAGCGTTAGGTAACACGATCAAGGGTGGAATTTTGCAAGACTGGCTATGACACAGGTAGGTGACCCAAGGAGTAAACGAGAAGCAGCTGTAAACACAAGGGACTTCATCTGATTTTAGCAATGCGAGATCTCTTCCTTGAGCGAAATTGGCATGCTATCAGCTAGACTGGTTCAGGTGTGTCACTTCTATCAAAGAAAACTCAAACTGAGAAGCGGACTATCCCATCACATGAAGCATATTCCGTCTTCACGGTCTGTGGGTTTAGATTTTTAACTGTGATACAAACTGAACTATGAAGATGTAATTCATGTTCAGTTGTACGTGTTCGGGTACATGTCTTCCTGAGATTGCACCAGAACTCAAATCAACCGGATCTTGTCATCTGTCTTCAGCTAATGATTGCGCGGATTATCTCCGTCTTACACGTAAAAAAATGTCTCATTTGTCTTTCACATTATTTAGAGAACATCTGTAAGATCAACCGAAGAATTGCAAGAACATGTGCATAGCATGAGATACCGCGAGCTGTTTGTTTTATGTGCTGTGTTTGCGGCTGTCAATGTGTGAACACATAGTATATACAGTAAGGTGACATACCGTGTGCTGTTTGTTTTATTTGCTGTGTTTGCAGCAGTCAGTGAGAACATATAGCCTACTGCGCAGTGACATACCGTGTGCTGTTTTATGAGTGAGTTTCTTTGTGAGACTAAGTTAACCTATATAGTGCATGCTGACATACCGTATTGTCCTATATTCTCTCTGTGATCTCTTCGTGGGAGTGAACAGAAACATATATAGAAACGTGTTGACATAGCACACTGTACAGTTTTTCGCCTGTGTTATGTTCGTGGGTATGAACAAGACCACGTGTAGGATACGATGACGCACAGCACTGTTTTTTCCCTATTCCCTTCGTGACATTGGATAAGAACATATGCATGCTACATTCACGACGACACACCGTACTGTGCTGTTTTCTGTTGTTGTCCTCTGTAGGAATGAATAAGGTGGCATACAGGATATGGTGAAATTCCTTACAGTGCTCTTTTCTGTCTTTGTTCTCGTAGTGCTTTGTCTGAATGTTCGACACCATACATGTATATATTTACAGGAGATGATGACGTACCGTACTGTGCTGTTTGCCGTCTGTGCTTTCTCCGTGGGAATCAGTCAAACTTTAATCCAGCGTAAGTGACGAAGAGGGTTGATATCGGGCACATGCGAAGGAAAAATATGCGTTTGATACACAGAAGATATACAATCACTGACCCATTATTTCAATTTTATTAAACGAGTGGTGTAATTTTTATTTGTTCCGAGCCTTTGGCGAGGAGCAACTGAAAATTACATTACGAGTTTAATAAATCTGATATAATGGGTCACGAATTGCATGTCCTATTTATCCTATAATTTATTTTCAAGGTATGTAGGTGGTTGATCAAGAAAACAGCGTCTGTTTGTTTAGGCAAGTATATAAATGAGATGCGTACTGATGTCGACATATGTGAATCGATTGGAGCTCAACCACACATTTAACTAAATACAGTTCTAGTAAACACTGAGTAGATATGTGATTTCTGTGAACCGAAAACATAACACAGTCCATTACTGAGCTATAAGACGACAAACTTTGATTTTTTTCCTCGAAAATATCAGCCTGCATAACTGCTCATTTATCGAAACATTTGGCTGTAAAGTTGTGACCTGAATTTGGATCACCTCTCTATGACGTCATGAGATGACCTGCAGGTTGCGATCATGCTTAACGAAGTATTCAAGTTTTTTATTTTACACGCAAAATTCACCTTAAAAACTTACTTCCTGGTCTTACTAACCATCTTCAATCTTGGAGAATGCAACAAAACAGTGTCTATGATGTTTCAAAGGCTTTGATTTTGGTTTTGTTTTGGACTTCACCTGTGGTGGTAGACCTGCTGTTGGATCAAAGGGTCACAATGAGACCAATTATCGTGTTCGATGTGGCAAATAGAATGGACTAGATCTAAGAATAATCTTGAGGTACACCAGTTAAAAACGAGTTCATACACACCAGACAACTCTTTGGTGCTTAACAAAGTACTAAGGTAAGTTTGCAGGTTTTTAATTTTGCGAAAATCTGATACTGAGGGATGCTGCTGTCGTTGGCGGGTGAACTTGGGATCACTGCTTAGTGTGTAAGTTTACTTTGTTTAGGTTTAGAGCACCAAGCGCTTAATTTCCTTTCACCAACCTTTTCTATTTTTCATATTTCATGAAGACAAAGTTTATGCCTATCCAGTGCTATAAAAACCTTACCGCCATCTGTTACCAAGAAATAGGAGTTTTGGTGTAGTACGTGATCGCTAGTCTGTTTTTTTTTCCAACGGCAACAAACTCTAGAAGTAGTCCGGTACGCTGTAATACTGTTTCATTGGCTAAGCTTGTCAATGAAAGTTCAGGTGACCAATCAATAGTTTGGGTTATTTATATAACGTGTGGAATATTGAAATTGGGTCAATGTATAAAGCTTTCTGTTGCTTTATGTTCGCAGAAACAATAATTTGGTTCATAAAGTTGTTTATATTTCATTTTCGTGGAAACCGAGAAGGATTACATTATAGCGACTTTATTTATTTATTTGATTAGATTTATTTATTTATTTGATTGGTGATTTACACTGTACACAAGAATATTTCACTCACACGACGGCAGCCAGCATTATGGTGGGAGTAATCCGGGCAGAGGCCGGGTGAACCCCCGACCATCCGCAGGTTGCTGTCAGACCTGCCCACATTCGGCCGGAGAGCCAGCAATGAGCTAGACTTGAACTCACAGCGACCGCATTGGTGAGAGGCTTCTGGGTCATTACTTTGCGCTAGTGCTCCAACCAACTGAGCCACGGAGGCCCCAATTTGATTAGAGGTTTATGCCGTAGTCGAGAACATTTCACTTTTACTACGCCAGTATTATGGTGAGAGGAAACCGGGTAGGATGTATAATGAAATATCAGGAAAAAGATGATTTTGAAATTAGGTACTAATTAAACTGAATGTTGTCTACAATTAAGTCATAATCCTGAGGGTTTTGAGCTGCGTCGACACAGCGTCGTTGTTAAAACGACATAGAGTACACGCGTCGCAGCTTGTGATATAACGTCGGACATATGTTCATTTTCTTGTTACTTTAAAGGAAACTTGTGCGAAAACTTCACATGTGGTTACTTGTCGAGATGTGGCTATACCACTGATGGTAAAGGTGTTTCCATCCTAACCTGTGTATGCGAGAATAAAAACGAGGAACTCGTGAAGGATAGTAATACATCGCTACTGTACTGCAGAGGTTAGTTAATTTGTGTAAAATTATTCTTCAAGGTGGAAAAAGCATGAGAATTACAATTTCATATGAAAAAATTTGAAGCATTAGTTGTAAATATGGTCTTTTATATTTCTTTTCTGAGAAAAAGACATTTTTGAAAAAATTGTATATGGTGGGTATTTGGGATCATTTCTTATACATTTTCTTTGCATAACAATGTTCTAAATGAACATGTAATACATACTTAAAAGTTTTTTGATTCAAGTTTGTCATTCAGCTAACAGATGTATTTGACTTTTAATCACATTTACAGTTTTAATATGTTTATAAATTTTATCGTAACAAGTGTTTGGATATACGTAACAAATATACATGCAATATTGGACATGCATCATATCCTTTTTAGAACATTATTATACAAAGATGATAAATACCAAGAGGTGGTCCTAAATGCCCACCATACAAAAATACTTTCAAGTACCCTATTATCGAGGAAGAAAAAATCGAGCATAATAGTAAAACCACATTTGTAAGTAAATATTCACTCTTATTCATTTGATATCTGCATCATTTTTATGCTTTCAATTCAAGCCGACTCTTGCTGGCTCCCTCTCTCCCCCTCCCCCCCCCCCCCCCTTCCCCTCCACTCCCGGCCGTACGCGGATGGTTGAGGGTTTCCCTCGGAGTCTGCCTCATTTTCTCCCGAATGCTTCCCGCCGTCGTATAATTGAAACATTCTTGACTATGGTGTAAAACACCAATCAAATAAAAAAAAATAATTTCATGCATTCTTCTTCAGTAAATAATATACAATGACAATTGCTCAGATTCCCTCGTCATAATTGCTTTTTTTGGTTTTGGTGACAATAAGCCCTTGACGACACTGGTGTGGAAGCAAAACTGATGGCCATCATATTCAAGTGAACAAATCTTGAGTAAGGTGTTAAGCAGGAAATAAATTCGTCAATTTTACGAATTTAAATTTATACAAATCTTGATGGAATCGCTAAGCGATGGTGTTCCCATTATAAATTGATTGTAATCAAGAAAAGGTTTCTCCCATGAAAATATTACATTGATTTCATGGTTTCCCTTGTACTGCCGTATTTTTTATCCGTCTTGTGTATTGGGGAAGGGAATTGGACAAAAACCTCTTATTTTCGTCCGGTGTCTATATTTTTTCATTGATTTGATTGGTGTTTTACGCCGTACTCAAGAATATATCATTTATACGAAAGCGGCCAGCATTATTGTGGGAGAAAACCGGGCAGAGCCCGGTGGGAAACGACGATCATTTGGTAGACCTATCCTCGTACGGGCTGAGAGGAAGCCAGTAAGTGCTGTACTTGAACTTACATCGACCGCATTGGCGGAAAGGCTTCTGGGTCATTGCGCCGCGCTGGCGTGCTGTTTCTCCCAGGTGTCTATAGGTTAACCCCATATGAACAGATGATGGGATACATGTAGGCAGTGAAAGGCTTTTCACTTTGTTAATGCGAAGGATATGTGAATTTTGTGAATTTTTTTTCTCTCAGAACGTTGCTCTCTTGAAAATAGGGCTTGTAAAGAGAATACGACCTGCAGAGAAATTCCCGGGAACGTCTTCAGATGTCTCTGTGACCAGGGGTTTGAAAAATCGGCTATTGGACAGTGTCATGGTAAGTAATGAGTTCTGATCATTATATGCCTGTATGAGGAATGTAGCGTCAAGTGTATCTATTACACCGTTATACATCACCGGCGTGTCTTGTTTGGCTAAAAGTAAAGACAATACTAGACCAAACATCAATACAGTATACCAAAGAATTTTTTTTTGTGATACAACACAATTAACCGAGATATCGGAAAGTAAAACCACGCACATTGAGACAATCGAAAATTGCCACCATGCTTTCATTTTTAACCAATCAAGCACGAGTTATTTTTATAATCCAAGAACGCCGCTGCATGATTTCGTTTACGTCACCCGAATCGTGTTTTGTCTTTTAACCGTATGACTGTGGGATACGAGTGACGTGACATCGGCAACGGGCTTCATCATTAGAAGCTGATTTGTAGAGTTGCCAAACACATCGGAAAAAATGTCCGTGATTGCTCTAGTCTGTTTCCATCCCTCCTGGGTATAACTTATATTATTTGTTGTCTTTTGTTTTAACTGATTAGATCTGTTTAGATAACGTTTTCCCCATAAATACCGAGTTATTGATTTCTTATATATGTTTAATAGACTATACCGGAGATTTTTGGTAATAAATCGATAGGCAAAAAATTAATCCAGTTTATGGTTTTTATCAATCTAATTTTAGAATAGACCAAATAATTATACCTTTCATAAAATGCCAGCCTTGCCTGTGCACGTGCTGCTTTCCAAAATGGATAATAGTTCCTAATAAATCAATAGCGCTGGTGACATTATAACTCTTTCTCACGTTGGACTCATTTTTCCATATAAAAAGCACATGTGTAAGTCTGATATTCACAATTTGAGATACTCTTTGTGAATACAGAACATTTGATTTGAATAACGAAATGTGGATTCTTTGTCAAAAATCACCTGTACTGTCTCATTTACGTATAACTGAATGTTCTCCAACCACGGATCTGTTTGGTATCAGGTAATCCTGAGTATTTTACAAATAGTCTTGTTTTATCCCATGTATACAGAATAAGGTAAATATCCAACATTGTGTCACTTCACTGTAGCCGAGGGTTAGAACGTACGCCTTGAATGCTAGGAATCCGAGTTCGATCCCCAGTCGTGTCGATTCAGTCAAGGAAATTTCTGCCTCTGTATGTATACAATCTGGTTTCTATCAAATACCACCAATGGTGACAAAAAGGAAGGTGCTTTTATTTAAAACTGTACCATGTGGCGTATTGCAGATGTTGACGAATGTGTGAGCAAACCCAGCATATGTGGACAGCACGGAGTGTGTACAAACACAGTTGGGAACTACACATGTGATTGTGAGGAAGGGTTTACGTCAGGAGAGGACCACGGACAAGGTTGTGTTGCAGATAAGCCAGGTATTTTTGCTCCATGTTTATCACTGACAATCTTTACAACATGAATGTATGACAGTGTTCTTCCCAGTGATGGGCTTTGTAAGCTAGGGAATGGCTTTCGTGATTCCAAGCATGAGATTTTTAAAAAATAGCTGTATTGTGCTGCCGTTTCCACTGATGAGATTTATAGCATAGAGTATGGTGATTTTGTTTCCACTCGCAAGATTTACACCACAGAGTATGGTGATTTTGTTTCCACTCGCAAGATTTACAGCACAGAGTATGGTGATTTTGTTTCCACTCGCAAGATTTACACGACAGAGTATGGTGTTTTGAACCAATTTGGACAGAGTATTGTGTTAGTATTTCTTTTGATTAGCTTGACAACATAGTATATGATGTTTTGGTTCAAATGACGAGTACTACAAAATGTTTATTCAAAATTATTTGTTATAGATTGCTATGTTGTTGTTGACAGAGCTTACATCTTGAAGTATGATATGTGTTGCATTACAAAGTAGTTATACGGAGTTCAACACTGATGATATAAAATTTTTTAAGTATATTACTCTTTAATTGTAGACACGTCTCACGAATCTCCACAACTGCTACTTATTGGACTAACTTCCGGTGTAGGCGGCGCTGGGCTGTTGACAGTAATTGTCGTGGTTGTATGTATTTTTTTTAGGTAAGTAAAGGCGTCATGCATACTGGCTTCCTCTCCGGCCTTACGTGGGAAGGTTTGGCAGCAACCTGCGGATGGTCGTAGGTTTCCCCCGGGTTCTGCCCGGTTTCCTCCCACCATAATGCTGGCTGCCGTCGTATTAGTGAAATATTCTTGAGTACAGCGTAAAACACTAATCAAATACATAAATAAATAAAGGCGTAATGTAATTTGGTGTGGTAAGCAAAGGCCTAATATAATAATATTATAGCTAAGCCTACATGTAGAATTCTGATATTGGCACCCAAATTAATGTATGTACACGACAAAATTAATCCCAAGAAGATACTCAAACAATGATTCTGTCTTTTATCTGAGTGAGTGAGTTAGTGCTTGGGCTTTAACGTCGTACGTGACAATTTTTCAGCCATTTGACGACAAAAGAATCCTTAGAGTGCATATAATGTGCCACCTTGTTGCACAAGGGATTTCCACGGCTTTTTTTTATCTAATGCTGCTTCTCTGAGACGCCTTACCGAAGACAAGTAAGCCGCCCAGCCGTTATACTGACACGGGTCAACCAGTAGTTGCACTATCCCTTTCATGCTGAAAACCAAGAGAGGAAGCTACAAATTCCTTTTTTAGGGTATTAGGTGTGATTAGACCCGAGGATTGACCTTGGATCTACCGCTCCCGATGCGGACGCTCTAGCAACTGTGCCTTCGGGGCCGGTTTTATCTGAATAATGCTAGAATGTATTGTTATAGAAGTAGATTTTTCTGTTAAAAATAACACATTTAGTCTGCTAATTCAACATAACCGTTCTGTTAGACTACATGTAACAGAATATCACGTTGAATGTGCCGCAACATTTTGTTATAATAACTGAATACACTGTAACATCACTCGGACAACATCTGTTAAAATTAACAGAATCATTTTTTGATTGTATGCTTGGGATTTGACGTCTACTTAAAAATTCGAACCTTTCTAAATTTTCTAAACTTACTGATTGGGCTGACTCCACATACATATAACGTAGATGCTGTAGGGTTGGTCTGTCTTAATTTACCAGTCAAATAAAGGAATCAAATATATGAGTGTTGGACGGATGCTATGCCTAAACCTTGACAGTTTTTAGAACTAATATCTGTGCTGTACTCTGATGCCCCCGCCCCCTCGCCCCCTCTCTCTCTCTATAGAAAAAATCTGAATCAGAAATAACGATATTACTGTAATAAAATCAGTGGTAGACTTACTCCTAGGCAGCAAGGTGTATGTAACAGACATTCTTTCCCGGTGAAAAGAAAACGTGGTAATCTGAGACAGGGGTACTGTTTTGTAGAAAGAAGAAACAGCAGAGCAGTCACAGTTCGGCGGAATTAGAAGATCAGCCGAGGGAGGTTTCAGGTGTTCCCGGTGACGCTACGAATCCTTCCCCCGAGCATGTCATGACCGATTCTTCCGGTCCAGTTCAGGACGCCTGCACTCAGCGTAGTGAAACATTTAGATCCAACGGCTACTCATTAGAAAACCGGTACATGTATGAGATTGTGGACGAAGATGGTTTATCAAGAAATGGCACTCGCGAGAAGGATGGATTGCCAGACTTATATTCAAATCACTCTATTCCTGAAAACAAAATAATACAAAACGAGTTAAAAATAATAAACCAAAGTGGACATATGAAGGACAATGATTACAATACTCTATATGGCTTAAACTGTGGATCTACCAATGGGAATGTAACAATTATTCAGCCCGTGTCGACCGGAAGTGTTGACTTGAAAGCTGATGACGTTGTTAATAAACGGGAAAATGATTGCGAATATGACCACTTGAAGTTAGAAACAGTTTGAACGAATGCAAAAACACCAGAAATCTATCTTTGAAATCCTGCAACATGGGCCAGCTTTTTGTCTAGTATACTTGACAAATACGTAAGCTGTGTGAAAAATTTTAACATTTTAAAATTGTCATTACTATTTTACCATCTTTATAAATCATATATTTCCTGTTACTTATCACGGTATAAAACAATGTCTTTATTCACTTTGATCATTTACTCATGTGACTAAATATTTTGTATTTGTTGTTTTTTTTTTAGCAAATAAATGGAATGAAATTGAAGATCAAACTTTTGTCATTTTGCTGAGGTGTTGGGCTGGTCCACTCACACTTGACATCCTCAACTACACTGTAACCATAGTGTTCTATAGTGCTTGGTTATACCCTCAAAGCAACAAAAGCGAACAAGCGACCTTTTCTGTGTTGGAAGTAAGAGCTCACGTGACACTGACGTAGTGGGGAAGGGAAAATAATATGGACGCAGTGGAAAGAGTAGTTATAAGTGCAAAGATTTCAAATTTTACGAGCTAATATAAGAGACAACTGTATTGGGGTTAAAACCAGAAGAACGACTTCAGTTTAATAGCTGACAAATGATCACAAGACACTGCCTCTTGTAAGTTTTCTTGTGAGTTCAGACAAATGCTTAAACAGTAGCAGCTTGCATCTCAATATCACTATGGATCAAGCAGAATTAGGTAAAAAAAAATACAATGCTCATCGCAGTTCAAGAGTCACAGGAAAAGTATTGCTCGAATGCTCTCATTGTAATACAGTATACATAGCAGTATACATTTTCTTTGCAATCTTGACTCTCCGAGGGATATTTTTTTACAAGCAGTTAACATCGATACATATCAGTATTTACGTGAGTTTCTGACCTGAGAACACCAGCTAATAGAACAACTGTTTGTTGAGTCTTCTATGGGCTTAATCAATATCGCATTCGAACTCATTTCGAATCTTTGGTCTTTTCGGTGTTCCCAGTCACGTTGAGCGTGCATCCAAAGCAGTACTTATACACATAAAATAAGCATTGCGTTTCTGCACACATTTCTGTCACAGTTACCCCAGTAAACATTGGACAATTCATTCTGAAAACATGTCACATGTTTAGTATGGTAAAGCTTTTGCTAATTTATCGGCGTTTGACACTTAATGGAGAGACAGTCATATTAACTGGAGTATTTGTCTATTGAAAGTCTCCACCACATTAATTCGAGAACCTATTACATGTTTAATAAAATAAACACATTTCCTGTAATCGCTGAACATAAAAGCCATTTATGACTGTAACAGACATGTGTTTAAAAACTAAACACCTATTTTAAGAAGTGTATGGGTTAATTTAGTAAGATGGCAACGGGGGGTGACAGGGTGAACATAAAATTCCGCAAAACGCAGATCGTTGCATGAAACATAGAGTATATTAACTATAGCGTAAAAAAGGGAACATTAAATAGAGCATAAACATAGAGTACATTAACTAGACAATAAACATAGAGTACATTAACTAGAGCATAAACAAAAAAATACCTGTTTCATCAGTTGTTTGTAAACCAGCGCAGGCCTGTATTATTATCAGTCTGTATGAAAAGTAACGCGTGTCTGTTTACAGTATTATTATGAAACTTAGAATGGAATTGGAATCATCCAGGGAAGAGCATTCAACAGTTTTTAGTGATGTTGGAACGACGCAAGGGATGTTCCAGTTAAATAATTATTAAAATCGTCTACCATGCTAGCATATAAGCTGTCGATAAAAAATATGTATCTCAGCTGTACATCTGGTTATATATCCAGCGTGTGGATCTCATTCAACACGATGAATATATCACCCCTTGTAGCCCTTAACCCAGGGATAACCAGAATGGCACAAGTTTCTTATATCCTTTCTTAACAATCTAAATAACCGTATCAATGCCTGGGGAGCCCATTTGACAAAACTTCTGTAGCCCGTCTAAGGTCTGTTTACCGTAACTAGGCTATGCAACTCCAAACTTGACTAGGGCTGTTTCACTAAAGTAAAACTGTCTAAAGCTTAGCATCATTCTTTGCACCAGCCTGATTGGTTGAATCAGTGCTGATAATTGATAAATTGCATCAAAGAATATATTAAATAACTATGTATAAATAACAGCAAAGGGGGATAATTTCTCCTTCAGTTTCGTTTTTGACCCAGTTTGTTAACAAAGGGCATTAACTCTCACGATAGATGGTCAAAGCGAAACAACAACAACATAGGCATTTTTGGTGGTTTGTGAGCTTTAAAAACACTTTTGTTCGAAGGTGATGTATTCCTATTTTCAAGATCAATAAGAACAATTTTATTGATTGATTTTTAAGACAGAAATCTAGGACAGAAACTTCAGTCGATAGCCAAATATTTTCTTTGTGAAACGGGTTAGACAAAATTGCTTGTCGACTAACTGAGTTAGCCTTTTAAGCTTAGCCTTTAGACTTTTTGTGAAACGAGCCTTTGGACAATCTCCGGAACACTGTTTGAATCTGTTGAATCAATAGATTCATATCTGATATAAAAATAATCCCAAACAACAAGCAGAACGTAAGTATTCCTACACCACCAAACGCTTTTGAGGACGACCTTGAGTCATGCGCACTGACGTACTTCCGTCTGGTTGAGGACAGGTTTTTAAAGTCAATAGACAGTTCATGGAGGATGTTTTCGGTGAATTTTCGTTTTGCTTCAGTGCTCTGATAATCCCCTGCTTTGCACGGACATTTACATTCCGCCCTCGAGAACCGAGTTGAAGACGTACCTGGAATGGAGAATGCAGAATGAAAAATAGTTGGGTTGATAGATGTAGATGTAGGTTTGAAATGTGAAAAACAGAATCACAATCACAATGTTTTTAAAAACCAAACAAATTCATGAAGAAATACAGAAGAGTATCTTAGGTCTGATGGTGCTAGAGGGCGTGTAATTTGCTACTGTAATTTATGCATTTGCATGAACAGTTAGAGTGAAACGCTGATAGAGGTAAATTGACAACATACCTTATTTCACTAGTTTCGTGTGACCATTTGCCAGCTATCACACACGGCCGTCGCTGAACTGGTAATTATCTTTATGCAGTGCGTCTTAATTGTATTCAATCAAACTAACAGCCTGTTAACTAATGATTAGACTCTGGTGTTTGGTATATTACAAAATGCTTGGAAATATTTGTTTTTTCATACTGTTTTTTTACTATGTTAATTTTCCACTAACACATTTCTTACAATGTGCAAGGAACACGCTGTCTGATAATTCTTAACCGGTATATTTTTAGACCATTCACTTTCACACATAATCCAGTAGCAAATGGATGTGATTCATTCCACGTTTCCGGTTATGTATGCATTTTTTTTATGATGGCTCTTAAAATGACCTAGGCACTTTCACATACGCACCTGTAGAAGTATTCTTACTCCCTTGACTGGGATCGTTCACGATACCATTTCCATTCGAAACCTTGCTCGGCAAAGACGATGTTGACGTTACTTGTATTTCGTCACTTGGCGAAACATTTATGACAAGGGATGCCGAGTCCGAGCTGGGCTTTACTGTTGTTGCTGATATATGCCAATGTGTGGCACTGAGATTTAGTAGGTCTGTGGGGTGGGGCAGCTGCCTGGAGGTGTCGGTCTGAGACTTCGTGGTTACTCGATCTGTCGTAAAGGTTATGTGATCAGGGGATAATGTACTGACTTTTGATCCAGTAATTTCAGAGATGGACGTTGTTGTTGTTTCTTGAACTTCTGTAATTGCTGTTGCTGTTGGGGTTGTCCCCTGAAAAATCGTTCGTTCAATTGTCGTTTCCGTAGCCCCTGTGCTCGACTGTGCTAACATGTGGTTTGTGACTGTTAACGGAATGCCATTAGCTGTTGTTGTTGTTAAAAGCTCTGCAGTAATGGAATGTGTTGCCTCCGTGTAGTCTATTGCCCCGGTGTTATCTGTTGCCTCGGTGTAATCTGTCGCCTCCGTGTAGTCTATTGCCCTGGTGTAATCTGTTGCCGAGTTGTAATCTGTTGTCGAAGTGTGGTCTGTTGCCTCAGTGTAATCTGGTGCCTCCGTGTAATCTGTTGCCGACGTGTGGTCTGTTGCCGAGATGTAGTCTTTTGCCGGGCATCCTGACCATGGGTTCGTGTCGTTAGACCCACTGTACTTAACAACGTATTGTCGGTTATTAAATGAACCTGAAAAAAATTATTCATCACCTAAGCAAGAAAAACCAAGTCACCCCTTCAAACGTACAATCATCTATAATATTAAAGAGGGAAGACAAAGCAATACGTACGTTTAGTCTGACTCTTTGCAACATTCTCGCCAGGCCAGGTATAACTGTAAGTGTTAGAGCCTTTCATTGTAATGTATTGACTGTTTGAATTTGTATACATGAGAAGCAACATATTTTATTTAACATATTTCCAGGCCTAGCTGACGCACTTTTTCATCAACATTGTCAATTCTTATAAAACCGTGTGCCAGTTACATTAGCATATGAATTTGTAGACAACAAACTGTTAAGATGTATGAAAGTTCAGTCAATCATGTCTTCCATAAGCGACCACTAGTTAAGCAGCCAGGATGTACATGACAAGAAAGGCCAACTCGGTTGGTATAACCATCTGTTCGTTCATTCAAAATGAAGACATAACGGAAAGACAACCATCAAAGACAGTGGTCAAGCAATCCACACAATTTGTCAAAGGAAGCCATTCATAGCTGGATAAAGAGGAGGTCGGATTATTTTCCGGATAGCCCACTGCACTAGATACACTTGAATGCGCCAGTTACATTTGAATGCGTCAGTTACATACACTTGAATGTTTCAGTTCCATTTAAATGCACCAGTTACACTTGATTGCACCAGTTACATACACTAAGTGTTCCAGTTACACTTGAATACAGAGTTAAACTTGAATGCACCAGTTACATACAATTGAATGCACCAGTTACACTTGAATGCGTCCGTTACATTTGAATGCACCTGTTACATACAACTGAATGCACCAGCTGCGCTTGAATGCATCAGTTACACTCGTATGCGCCAGTTACACTTGAATGCATTAGTTACATGCACGAATATACAGTATTTTTAAGGAAATTTAATCTCTGTATAACAAGTAATACATGTATATACCATACTGAAAAATGCTCAATAATTGCGGACAGCTTTTATGCATGTAAACAATGAATTTAATATGTATTTTGGCAAGTCAGTAGCGCTTCATTGGACAGTAGCTGTAAATTAAACGTAATATTAATTTTATTTATTGATCTATTTGATTGCAATTTTACGCCATACTTAAGAAAATTTCAGCATAAATTTAAACACAGGTGTAAACTATTCATGTAATTGGACACTGAATTCTTGAACGTCTGAAGTTAATTTTGTATTACCCTGAACAGATCTTATCATTGGTCATCAGACCACATATTTAGTTGTAGACTCGGTGAGAATAACATCCGTAAGCACATCTTTGTAGCTTTGCAATTTCTTACCTAAAATACCTATGCAACCCATCCACAATACATATTCCAAATGACTATTTCAGATTCTGATATTTAGGAAGCAGATTCCTCTTGTTCTCAAAAAGATCTGATGATAAAAGTTTTGCTTACCGCTGAAGCAGCTCTTCAAGTAGACAGTGGTTCCCACACTGTGATTCAGCGATGTGTTGACCGCTGAGAAAGATTTACTTGTGTACAGCTGACACCCTAGCTCCGCCTTGAACATAATCGCCCAGCATTCCCACAATCCCTCGAACTTCCTACAATGGTCTTCACATTCCCTGAGCGATTCTATCTTCAGTGTGACGTCACGGACGTCGTCTCTAATCACGACAGATGTGTTGAAGAACTCTTCAAACGTACAATTACCTAGAGTATGCAATAGGGAGGAAAAAGCAATATATACGTTTACTCTGACTCAAATTCTGCACCTATAAGCTACACCAATAGCAAACAAGACACCGGAAGTTTGGACATTTCAGAGTGTCTGATTGCTACATTATCGCTACACCAATAACAACAAAAGACACCGGAAGTTGGAACATTTCAGTGTCTGATAGCTACATTCTTGCTACACCAATAACAAACAAGACACTGAAAGTTTGAACATTTCAGAATGTCTGATTGCTACATTCTCGCTACACAAATAAGAAACAACACACCAGAAGTTTGAACATTTAGCAGTATCTGTTTCCTACATTCTCGGTGCACCAATAACAAACAAGACAACGGAAGTTTGGACATTTCAGAGTATCTGATTGTAACGTTCTCACTACACCAATAACAAACAAAACACCGGAAGTTTGAACATTTCAGTGTCTGATAGCTACATTCATTCTACACAAATAACAAACAAGACACTGGAAGTTTGAACATTTCAGAATGTCTGATTGCTACATTCTCGCTACACAAACAAGAAACAGCACAACAGAAGTTTGAACATTTCAGAGTGTCTGATTGCTACATTCTCACTACACCAATAACAAACAAAACACCGGAAGTTTGAACATTTCAGAGTATCTGATTGCTACATTCTCACTACACCAATAGGAAACAAGACAGCGGAAGTTTGAAACACTTCAAGGAGTCGGATTGCTAGATCGTCGCTACACCACTTATAAACCATTAGTAACTGCCTTCTTCTTCAGTAATTAGGGAAACACCTTCTGTCACATGGCGACGAGGAATCATTCACTGTGTATTTGTCTTTTTGTGGCAGGGTGAGTCCATGTTGCCAAAGTGCTATCATGCCGAAAACACCAGACATAACACCCCACCCAGTCACATAATACTGACACCGGCACAACAGGTCCCCTTTCTTTGCGCGAAGAGCGACAAGCGAAGCAGCAGCAGGTACCATGTTAATAGTCATTGCTATGACCCAGTGTGTATATTTATATATATACATCCTACATGTTGACCATTCACAAAACTTACCAGTGTATGACTCACACAACGGGAAACCCCCGGTCTCGCTGCACTTTGTCAGCTCGATGTCGCTCATGCTCGGAAGTGACGTCTTCTGTGCTCGGCCACAGCGACGATTTCCATCGTGTGTCAGTAACCATGGAGACGCTGTCAAGTTTATTGGCTGACAGTCTGCCCAGACATACTCAGGGTCATCGCGATCATTGTTATGAAGTCCGGTCCACAAGTAATTGCTAGCACGAATGAGAAGCAAGCACTTATTGAACAATTTGTTTGTTTCTTCACTGTGTCGATGCACACTAGCATGAAGTACCTGTCAGATTAAACACCATTAAATATTGTCCGTGTATATAGTTTAATTTGTTTTATTTTTAGAATATTTTTAGACCTAGTAAAATACATTTAAAGCTTCAGATTTCACTGTAACCAGTGATGTCACTTCCGCTTTTTACCACTTGACACACATATATGTAGATTGCTTCATGTATATTTCATCATTCAAAATGCATCTTCATTTAGAGCTATGAATTCATTGAAGAAATGAACCTTGAGACGAACTATTTCAAGTCAAAAGTTTTGCAGTCACTGATACCGTTAGGGTTCCAACAGACGACCACGAATCCTGTGCTTTACATAGATTTTAGTTGGTTATAAAAATTCTAAAAAAAAAATAAATCTAAGTATTTCTCATGACAGTATTTAACCATCTTTCATCTGATAAATCATTTTTTTAACTGTTTTCCTTTCCTTTAAGCATACACTGCTGTAGATTGTAAACGCTTAGTATGTCATGGTCTGTTTAAATGAATAGAAGAATTTTTTTTAAACTACTGGATGGTATTACGGCGTAGGGCTATATTGGTGTTATTGCGTTACTTTTTAGGGACAACATGCAACATGTGAGTTGCTTTATTAATGAGAGCCGGAAATTAAATTAGCAGTGTGTATTTATGTCATCAGTCTCAGACTTTACTCTAAGAGACAAAAACATCTGAAATCTCATTTGCATATTTAGCTGTATAATTTCAGGAAATTTTCCATAATATTGCTCTTAGATATCTGTCGATTTTCCTATTTATTCAAGCACGTCTATATTATATCGTCCATTTTGAACTGTTGATATGTAGCCCATTCAGCACTGCACCTTCCCAACAAAAGCACTTTCTCTTGCACATGTACTTCGCCAATCTGATACAGTTATTTATCACACATACAGTTATTTATCTGTCAAATTGTTGTACGCAAAAATTGGTTCACAGTATAATTCACGACATATTGTGGTCCCAAAAATTACAAAATAAAGAATATATTAAAAAAAAAAAACGCGATTTGCGGAAAGGGAAATAATATATTCGACAATTAATGATACTGTAAAACGTTGATTATATTGTGTCTGATCGGTGGAAAAGCATCATTCTGTTTGTATTTGTAATTAAATCTTGCTGAAAAATTGATAATGGAAGGATATTTTGCTATTCCTGTCTTGACTGCTTATGGGTCAATGGTGACAAGCGATCGACGACGTTTTTGTGGCAGTTTGTACAGTATAACGCTCGAAGATCACCAAATTTTCTGTTGAGCCTATCTGTACGACACATATGAAAATGTTTATCGGTGAATTGCCGAAGGTCGTTGGCTTACTGAAAGAGGTATGATTGAGCATTGCTTTAAACAACACCCAAATAAATCAAGAAACAAATACATTGTTCTATTCTAAAGGGTTCAAAATTAATATTACAATTTTTCGTAATGACTAAAACTCGTTAAAATAGAATCGTCATCCGCTGGAAAAGAAGGAGTATTTCGCTTCTTGTGTGAAGTGAATAAAAAGATTCTGTCCCGTTTTCTAAATTTTTCTAGAACTTTTTGGGTATCTTATACATTATGTACCTGGAGCCATTGTAACTTTTAATGATTGACAGCAGTTGTTTGGCTTGTCAGCATCAGACCAGACCTGAACTAACTGGCAAGGATAGGACATTCTAAGAAATGGTATTCTAAGACACGCAAACGTTTTATGAATTATTTATTTGTGTGTCTAATGCGGGTTTCTACATGAAGGACTTAAAGCTAATTAATTTATACTACGCACGATTGTTGGATTTGGGTCAATTAATGTAACAAAAAGAGCAAAACGAAAGAAAAGAAAAACTGATCTGCCTAGTCTATGCGTCGAAACAAGCATTCGTATACCAGTCGTCAATCAATAAGGACGTTCAATAATCGCAAGGCCAATTCCCCAAAACGACGTATAACAGAAACAACCAGAGAACTAAGAAAGTATATACAGTACGATATTAGGACGAAATCATGCCTAGAGAAACAGTCAACAGTTTTGACTGATGTTGGAAAGACGCAAGGTATGTTCTAGTTGGCTGAGTGAAATCATTATGCAAATTGGGGACCATGTTAGAGAATCAGTTATAGATAATAAAATATATATCTAAGTTGCGCTTTGATTGCAACTGTTCATATATCCAAACTTGCGATCTAATTCAACACGATGAAAATACAGCCCCTAGCCCCGGGATAAGCGGAATTACACACAATCATGAAGCAAAGTGCCAGAGATTCTGGAGTGAGTGAGTGCTTGGGGGTTTAACGTCGTACCCAAAAATTTTTCACCAGAGATTCTGGGCGCTATGTCTATATTTATGTACAAGAGAATTACACTCACTGTAAAGCAGATACATTGTATCGTACAAGTATACATGTGTCCATTGTTAATTTGGACACAAAATATTCCATAATGATTGTTTAATTTATTCCACTTCTAAAAAGAATATATTCTTTTGTTTGTAAGGGCTAAGTCTGACTAAATAACTAGACAAATTATGACATTTTTCCTCAGATGACCAGTGTTATGCTATTCTAAAAAAAATAAAATATTAAATATTCAATGTGGTGGCTAAATATTGCTGAGAATTACCAAAAACCAAAAAAATAAACAAATAAATATGTTACAAATAAATATGTTACAACTGTTTCTCTGTGTTAGTGAATATTCCATCCGGCACACGAAGACAAAATATAGCTAAAAAACCGAAAAATCGGTTATATATGTAAATACATTAAAGGACAAACACTGCCCTACGTATTTAGTGCATGTAATTCGCTACATATTTAGTGCAAGTAATTCGCTACGTAATTCGAACTTTGCAAGTCTACGGTTAGCAGTCGCCAGCTGAAAATGCTTTTTGGAATTTGAGCTTAACTTTATGGACGTCTGCAGCCTTTCTTTTTCCATTAGCTCACACTAAAGTTTATTTTATAGGAAACAAAAATGAAAACCATGAAACAAGCTTGATTCAAAACCAAGTTTACAGCATAATTCATAGTTGAATTGGTACCAAAAAAGTTGCAGGTGACTGCCATCTATAAACAATTCAAAGTACTCTGGAGATATCAGGAATATTTTTGTGTTTATCGCTATGGATCGGATGCGCCGGCACGGAAAACATGCTTCTTTTTCTGTCAGTCAGGCAATCAACGGCATTGGTTCAAACCCAGTCTAGAGATTTCATCGTCCTCATTGTTTCCGGGGCTTTAATGACAATCATTTATCCTAGGGTGGAAGGGTTGGGTTTATTTGGAATTCGTAGCATATCACATTGGCTGACTCCATGATTTATATGCCGTCTAGCAATGAGAAGGACCGTTTAACTAGAAATTGTATACTTCGAATCAATGTCTTACAGAAGAATCTGCGGACGCTGTGAGTTCAAATCCAGCTCATGTTGACATCCTGTGGATGGTCATGAGTTTCTTCCGGGTTCTGTTCACCATAATGGTGGCAGCTGTCGTATAAGAGAAACATTCTTGAATGCGGCCTAAAACACCAATCAAATAAAACAAATAAATACATAAACAGATAAACAAAAGTGAAATGTAATAAAAAAATCAATATGTTCCACTCACAAATAATTTGGGATAATTGGACGGAAAAGGTAAAAACATCACCCCGGGTACGGCAAAATATACCTGTCTAAATTTCGTAACATCCCACTGAGGAGCCTCTCACCAGTGTGGTCGCTTTGGGTTCAGTTCATACTGGTTTCCTCTCTCACCGTACGTGGGAAGGTCTGCCAGCAACCTGCAGATGGTCGTGGATTTCCTCCCGGGCTCTGCCCTGTTTCCTCCCACCATAATGCTAGCGGCCGTTGTATAAGTGAAATATTCTTGAGAGCGGCGTAAAACACTCCCACCATAATGCTGGCCGCCGTCGTGTAAGTGAAATATCCGTTTTCCTCCTCCCATAAGGCTGATCTCCTCGGCGTAAAACACCAGTCAAATAAATAAATAAATACTTAAATAAAAACAACATCTCTAAAGCGAATAAACCAAACATACTTACAAGGACCAGCTCTCGAAATGGGAAGCAATAAAGGCCAGGACATCCACATGGTCTATGGTCACCAAAGTCATCCCGATAGATTTACAGAGCTCATTGGCGTGATTCCAGGTCGTGTATCTGTCTCTAAGCAGGACGAGATCCCTTCGTGAAGATACTGCTGTGACACTGAGTACTGGCAAGATAACACGTGTAGAGAAAAGAAAGAATAATTATGCCTCGGTACTGGCCAGATACACGTAAGAAGGTCACTGCTGCAAAGATCTTTCCATGACACTGAGTACTGGTCAAATAACACATGTACTGTCCAAATACACCTAGCGAGATCTCTATTTGAAGAGCCTGCCGTGACACTGTGTATTGGTCAAATAGCACATGTACTGTCCAAATACACCTAACGAGGTCTCTATTTGAAGAACCTGCCGTGACACTGTGTACTGGTCAAATAGCACATGTACTGTCCAAATACACCTAACGAGGTCTCTATTTGAAGAGCCTGTCGTGACACTGTGTACTGGCCAGATAACACATGTACTGTCCAAATACACCTAACGAGGTCTCTTTTTGAAGAGCCTGTCGTGACACTGTGTACTGGCCACATAACACATGCACTGTCCAAATACACCTAACGAGGTCTCTATTTGAAGAACCTGTCGTGACACTGTGTACTGGCCAGATAACACAAGTACTGTCCAAATACACCTAACGAGGTCTCTATTTGAAGAGCCTGTCGTGACACTGTGTACTGGCCAGATAACACATGTACTGTCCAAATACACCTAACGAGGTCTCTATTTGAAGAGCCTGTCCTGACACTGTGTACTGGCCAGGTAACACGTGTACTGACCAGATGCACGTAACGAGATCTCTGTGTGAAGAATTTTCCGTGACACCTAGTACTGGGTAGATAACACGGGTAAAGAAAAGAAAGAATGACGAGGCCTCAGTATGGTAGTTTGTGTTAAATGTCGTCGTGGGAATTGGCAAGACACATCTAACGAGGTCTCCATATGAAGAGCCAGCCGTGACACTGAGTACTGGGCAGATAACATGGAGAAAGAAAGGGAAAATATAACATGTGATTGATTAGGTCTGACAGATAACACGGACAAAGAAAGGGAAGATTTGCCATGTAAAGGAATAGGCCTGAGTAACGGGCAGATAACACGTACAAGGAAAGAAAATATACAACACATGACTGATTAGGCCCGAGCATTGAACAGATGACATGATAGAAGAAAGGAAAGATATACCACGTGACTGATTGGGTCACTGGACAGATAAACCGAGGAAAGGGAAGATATGCCACGTGACTGATTACGCCACTGGACAGATAACCCGAGGAAAGGAAAGATATACCTCGTGAATGATTAAATCTGAGTTCTGATCAGGTGACGCGTTATGTATTTTTTTATTTGATTGGTATTTTACACCGACGGCGATCAGCATTATGGGAGGAAAAACCCGACAGAACTCGGGGGAAACCCACGAGCAGCTGCAGGTTGCTGGCAGAATAACTAGCCCTGAGCCAAGCCAACATTAGATAACCCCTTTGAAAAGTAGCTGAGTGAAAAGTGAAAACAGCCCACCTCATAAAAAACATGATTTATCGAATAGACATACAACTGTCGTATTCGAAAAACGTACCAGGTAACACCCCCTGCCAATACCATGTTGTAACATGGACTCGTGCATTGTTATGCGTTAACAACTGTATGCTGTTAACTGGGTTTATGTCAGTTTGTGGTCAACAAATGAAGGTGGGTTATAATGTAATTTGTATGTTTTTTAATTGGTTAGTTTCTATAAGATGTTCTTCCTCATACATAAAAATGGGTTTTATATGTGTGAACTGTTTTTCGTCGTGTCCTTGACTACATGAATCTATGTGTCTTAACACACATTCTTATACCAATAAGGACGTTCCCCGTCAATAATCCCAAGGCCAATTCCCACGACGACATTTAACACAAACTACCATAGAACTAAAGAATATAGGACGGAATCATACAAAGAGAAGCAACCAACAGTTTTCAGTGATGTAGGAAAAAGCTAGGAGGTTATCGTTGATTTAGTAATGAGTGCATGTTCGTCTATCATTAACTGTAATAGTGGAATGCAGATTAATGGTTATTGCCGTTGTTCCAAGGGATTTTCATAATACATTTCGCTGCGAAAAAAACACGACGGATAATAAAAACGAACACAGCATTCAAACCATTTCTATTTCCCCCACAGGACGCATTTTTTGTGTATTATAAATTTATATTAACGACGTGTATATTCTGTCTAGCAGAACGCTTTTGTATACGCATAATTGTTATCGAGGTTAGCTAGTGGGATCAAGGATCAGTCTGACTTTCAATATCGTTCCATTTCATGCACACCATAAGAGTGTATCCCTTTGCTACTAGACGGTCACCATGGCGACATATTGACGATGCTGCCTCACTGCGATAACATGTCTCTAGCGAGGCGCTAACTTGCAACAGTAGAATGGCAGCCTACAGCAACAGAGAGATTCTTGGAAATGTCATAAATTGAGAAGAATCAATAAGAGCAAGAGACTAGGCCCCTGGGCCACGAAATTATACAAAACTTAGTCTTAACTTCCAAAAGGTTCACTGAGCAAATATGGAGAGTTAACTTAAGAGCTTTTTTATTTATTATCAAGATCTATCATGGCGGAATTGAGATTTATAATTTAATTTCATATTTCAGTTCAGGAATATTATGACGAAGCTATCTTCAGCTTAGAACCAAATTTAGCCACAACTTCAAAGCAGTTTACTGGGCTAAAATTGAGCCACATTTGAGATATTTTTGCTTTTAATGTCACGAGTTTGCCTGAAGCTTCATGACAAAAGTGACATTTAGCATCTAATTTCAAATTTAAGTTCAGGAATCATATATGTACTTGTAGTTATGCTAAAACTAAGTCTGACTTAAATCGAAGACAACTTCTTCATCCTGGCGTCACAAGGAGAGACCGATAACAAAAATAGTGCATTTTTTAACGTTTCTAACTTTAAGCTCACGAAGCATTTTATCATCGTTATCATTAGCACGAATTTTTGGCTTGATTCTCATAGTTCAAACCGAACGGAGCGAAAAGTTATCCTGGTGTTTATCATGACATGGGGGAAAAGTCGCACGTGAAGGGGTGATCAGAATTTAGGATTTGGCCTAAAACGTAAAAAAAAAGGATCTCAAAAATGGCTTTAAATTAGAGTTTTCCTCAAGCCCTAGTGGTCTCTCAGGAAATTAAGTTGACTGTCGTAAATGACTGTCAGAAGAACATTTTTGGCGGAAAAACCCAAATTGGGGCTGCTTAGCTGGTCCTACGTCCCCAGTATGTTTATCGACTGTCTTCCGTAACCAGTAGGCAGTTTTCGATGTAGCAGGGAGATGATTATAGAAATCTAGCATCTCTTACCATTTTTTTTACATATTTTTACACATTTTCACTTGTTTTTTACAAGTTTTTTCCCAGAAGAAAAATTAGAAAATTTAACTGTTTAACTGAAAAATCTTTTTTGAGTTATTAAGCACAAATTTCCATAAACGTGTTTTGATGCGTTCACAAAAGTTTTGTTTACACAGTTTGAAACTTAGCGAATCCACAAAGCAGCATGTACATTTTGAGTCGTTGACCACAAATTTCCATTCCCTGAAAAATGTATTTTTTCTGCGGGTCAAGAATTTAGAATGGCTGAATGGATGGCTGAATGAATGGCTGAATGGATGGATGGATGAATGGCTGAATGAATGGCTAAATGGATGGATGAATGGATGAATGGATGGCTGAATGGATGGATGAATGGATGAATGGATGGCTGAATGGATGGAAGAATTGCTGAATGAATGGCTGAATGGATGGATGAATGGCTGAAGGGATGAATTAACGGCTGAATGGATGGATGAATAAATGCTTGGAGTCGTGCTTAACCGTTTTTCAGTCATATAACGATGATCATGTAGAATGTTGGCATCGTCTCGTAAACGAAGGCAGTGTGTCTGTTTACACAATATAAAACTTGCCGAAATTTTACGAGACAGTCAGGGGGGCATTGCACGAATAACAATAGACAAGGTGGCTCCAATCAGTTTGCGGTATATCGCGCGATTTGTATGTAATTTAAGGGAACTAATTATATTGATCAACCAAAGTACTAGGTAGAATGAATGAATGAATGAATGAATGGCTGCATAAATGGCTGAATTGCTGAATGAATGGATGAATGATTGGCTGAATGGATAAATGGATGACTAAATGGCTGAATGCATGGCTGAATGAATGGCTGAATGGATGACTGAATGGATGGATGAATTGATGAATGGCTGAATGAATGGCTGAATGGCTGGATGAATGGCTGAATGAATGGCTCAGAGGATGGATGAATGGATGGATGAATGGATGCTTGGAGTCGTGCTTAATCGTTTTTAGTGACGATCATGTAGGATGTTGGCATCGTCTCGTAAACGAGGGCAGTGGGTCTGTTTTATGTTAACCGGCATGGGATTCTTGACTCGTAACACACACTAAATAACCAGTGGTTATATGTTGTTAATACACAGACGAGTTCAGATCACATAAAGGGGGCTGTTTTCACCTCCCTCAAGATAAAAAAAAGCCTACGGCTGTCACGCTGACATGTCAATGGGATACTTCTTGTTTCTAAGAACAGACACTGGACCGGATGTCCCATTTGATGTTTAGCAAGATACCATCTGTGAGAGTCATCTAAGAGACTCCTCCATTGTTTACACATTGCAATATTTCGGGCTTTAAATCGACCCATCTTCGCGTGTCTAATGTTGTGTTTCACATTCGTTTTTCACAAGAACAAAGTTGTGCCTCCTACGCAGTATTTAACCGGCACTTAACATAGAACAACCAATAAATTAAAGTGGATGAAGCTGATGGAATAAAAGAATTGGTTACGAAATCTGCAATTAACCAACTAGGTCACAAATCTGACAACGAACAGATGGATTTTCTGTGGATTCCGTTGGTTTGTTTTGTGGCTATTTTGGCTGTATCTTTACTATCATTGTTATTTTGGGCACACACGTGTGTTGATTGTCTCTACATTGCCTTCTATTACGGGAGCGTATTGTTAATGACACAAAGAACACTTGGAAAGAACCTTGTATGCATATTTTTCGTATTTTATGATGTCTCTTTTGAACAGAGGCATGTGCTATTACATAATAAGAATATCTGGCCATGAAAAATACTCTCAGTGAGCAATCCCATCTGTTTTCATCGGCACAGGATACGTGTACTTCAGGATCTCCATGAATCACCGAATAATTACATGTAATCACAAAATGGAAACTGGTTCAATAAGCTACACATAAAGCTATCTCGGTTTACCCAGATTCAAGGAATTTTCAACTTAGGAGAAATGTATATTTTTATTACTTTAGGCAAATTATTTCCCTTTCACACGCGATCATCTTTTAGGGTGAAGAAGAAGAACGCACACTGCCAGACACCTACAAAACAATTGCCAAGGGAGGCCGCTACAATACTAGCGAGAGCTGGATTTAAGCACACATGGGTTGATAAAAGAACAAAGTGCATACTTAAGAGATAGTAAGTGGAGACTTGAACCTTGTCCTTATTTATTTACTAGTATTTAATTGGTGTATTGCGTCGTACTCAAGAATATTTCACTTTATTTGATTTGTGTTTTGCGTTGTACTCAAAAATATTTCATTTTATCCGATTGGTGTTTTGCGTCGTACTGAAGAATATTTCACTTTATTTGATTGGTGTTTTGCGTCGTACTCAATAATATTTCACTTTATTTGATTGGTGTTTTGCGTCGTACTCAAGAATATTTCACTTTATTTGGGAGGAAACCGAGTAGAACCCGCGGGAAACACACGACAATCCGCAAGTTCAACCCTTTTCTTACTGACTTGCCGACATGCCAGCATAAGTCTCCACATGGGCCCAATCAACATCACAAAAAGAAATTATGTTTGCCAACTGAAAGTTTCCCAGTGTCAAAGAAAAAAACCAAAAAAAAAAACAACGTAATTACATTTCCAACCACAAATGTGCAAGAGAGTATTCAATACCTACGTGAATAATATGTAATATAATTTATATACATAGACCTATTTATTATTATAATTATTTATTTATTTGGTTCGGGCTTCATATCATAAACATATTTTCACTTGTCTCGACGTCTGCCATCATAGCCAGAGAAACTCCGAAAGGAAAGAAAGCCACCGGCATTTAGAAAAGTAAATGAAGAACTCTCCATCGTCTCCCAAATGCATCCGACCCATACAGTCTTGTGGGATAAATTCATAAAAAAAGAATTCCTAAAGGACAGCCAGCGATGATTTCGTGAGTTTTTTCTCCTGTCGCAACTGAAAAGTTCTGCCGTCAACATAAATGATTGTGGGTTTCCAGCCTGGCACTGCCCCAATTCCTCCCACTATAATACTGGCTGTTGTCGTATAAGTGAAAATTCTTGAGTACGGCGTAAAACACCAATCAAATAAATAAATCAAATCAATCAAAATACATGACCTTTTATATGTTGATTTCTCATATTTCTTACCTTTTTCACGTAGTGTATATGAATCATATGAAGCAAACTTTATCTTACCTGAAGCACCCAGGGTCAGGAGAAAAACCATCATTTCCATCAATGGTTTGTTCGTAAATACATAAACTGCACATGAAATCTATCACATAGTATTTGTCATCGATACTGTGAAAACATCCGTGCTTTTACATCAGTTGTACATGTACAGAAAGCTTTGTGCCTTCCAGATCTGCCAGGCGATACTGGCCCCTTTCATAGTCGTTGTAGTAATTATATCATATTACGTCCCCTGAATCACTTGTCCAGTGGACGCACAGTACTGGCATGGAACTACTGCACGCGATGTATACGTTTCCGGTATTTGCACGGAGCACAACGATTTCTATCGTTTCCATGGCAACATGAACAAACAGTACTTTTGTTGAAGTAATAGGCAATTGCCTAAAGTGTCAGTAAAATGCACGCATTTTTTTTATGCTTTGTTGAAGTGTCGAAATGGGTGACTGGCAATAGCGTGATCTGTTGAATGTCCCAGGAGATACATAAGTATGCACGATATTGTGAACAATTATCTCCATGGTACGGGGTACAGTTAAGTCATGTTGGGCGTGACGACAGTATTTTTTGTCTGGCAACGCCTGATTCCAAATCCGATGAATACTTAATGTTATAGAATGTATAATATCCACATAAAAACATAAAACATTGATCCACTGGGCGAAGGCTTTTTCGCGTTGGAAACGTTGAGGAGTATCAGGAAAAGTTATACTTTCGCTTTTTCTTGAACAAAACTTTGAGCGTTATCATGCATTATAAAACATTGAAAGGTGACATACTTCGTCTCGTGCCCTCCACCTTTTCTTCCTCTATGTTGAGATCGAATTCTGCACAATATAAACAATACACTTAATCAGATAACGTGAGGCATATCTTTCTAGAAATTCATGCAGATTATGTCGTTGTAAACTTCCCAGTTCTTCACACAGATTAGATGGCTGTAAACATTCTAGTCCTTCACACAGATTAGACCGTGTAAACTTTCTAGTCCTACACACAGATTAGATCGTGGTAAGCTTTCTATTCTTTCACATAGATTAGACCGTGTAAACTTTCTAGTCCTACACACAGCGTAGATCGTGGTAAGCTTACTAGTAATTCACACAGAGTATATCGCTGTAAACTTTCTAGTCATTCACACAGAGTATATAGCTTTGTAAACTTTCTAGTCCTTCACACAGCTTAGATCGTTGTAAACTGCCAAGTCCTTCACACAGATTAGATCGTTGTAAACTTCCTAGTCATTCACCCAGCGTAGATCGCTGTAAACTTTCCACTCCTTCACACAGGTTAAATCGTTTTAAACTTTCTAGTCCTTGACACAGGTTAAATCGTTGTAAACTTTCCACACCTTCACACAGCTTAGATCGTTGCAAACTTTCCACACCTTCACACAGGTTAAATCGTTGTAAACTTTCCACACCTTCACACAGGTTAAATCGTTGTAAACTTTCTAGTCCTTCACACAGCTTAGATCGTTGTAAACTTTTCACACCTTTACACAGGTTAAATCGTTGTAAACTTTTCACACCTTCACACAGGTTAAATTGTTGTAAACTTTCTAGTCCTTCACACAGCTTAGATCGTTGTAAACTTTTCACACCTTCACACAGGTTAAATCGTTGTAAACTTTTCACACTTTCACACAGGTTAAATTGTTGTAAACTTTCTAGTCCTTCACACAGCTTAGATCGTTGTAAACTTTTCACACCTTCACACAGGTTAAATCGTTGTAAACTTTCCACTCCTTGACACAGGTTAAATCGTTGTAAACTTTTCACACCTTCACACAGGTTAAATCGTTGTAAACTTTCTAGTCCTTCACACAGCTTAGATCGTTGTAAACTTTCGACAGCTTCTCACAGCTTAGATCGTTGTAAACTTTCCACTCCTTCGGACAGGTAAGATAGTTGTAAATTTTCTAGTCCTTCACACAGCTTGGATCGTTGTAAACTTTTCACACAGCTTTAATCGCTCTACGTTGCACCTGCTCACACGGCTTAGTCAGATCGGTGAAAACATAATATAGGTACTTTATGTCAAGTGTTCTCCGGGTTACAATGTGAGAATCAGATGTATTGCTGGATATTCGTTATCCATTATGGACGTGCCACGTAATAAATCCGCCATATTGCGAAATGATATTACGCGTTTCACCTCTTGGAGGTCAAACAAATCTCGTACTGTACTGGCTATTCCACTGGCAACGCTCCTTTTAAAAGACAGAAAACTATACATGCACCAGGGGGAAAAAATTCAAAACTCATTAAAAATGATCTTAATTTCATTTGAAAATTTTGATGACCAGATTTTAGAGATAAGTCAAAATCTCTTGGTTTATTGCATGGCACATTTTCAGGGAGAAGCTAACTTTCTTAACTTACTCTGAGCTCCCGAGCGATAAAATGTGCAGCATAAAAAAAGAAAAAAAAATGCAGGCATATTTTAGGTCAATTAGGTCAATAAAATTCCACTGTACATGTATATCTAAACGCTATAGATGTAAAATAAATACACATCAAGAATCAGTATATATTCCTGATAAGTTGTCTTAGCCCTGCGTCTATATATTGTGAAATGACTTAGGGCTTTTTAACTTGGCTTTTAGGTTAGGAGATATGTAAAACAACATACGCATTTAAAACAACGTCGGAGTCCAAGGGGCCAACCATTTCATGTACCACAAAGATGCTTAAGTCCGAGTGGCCCACCGTATGTTGGTAAAGGTTAAACAACATACGTCCCTAAAACAACACCGGAGTCCAAGGAGCCAACCATTACATGTACCACACAGATGCTTAAGTCCGAGTGGCCCGCCGTATGTTGACAATGGCAAAGTAACACAGATCCTTAACACAATGCTGGAGTCCAACGATTCAACAAATACATGTACCTAGTAGTCCGCTGTATGCTGGTAAAGGTGAAACGAAACACACCCTTACCACAATATTGAATTCCAAGGGAATAAAATCCTACATGCTGGCATTTCGTGTTGAATGCTATGCATTGTAGTAACAGACGGAGTGACTCGAGTAGGAATGTGGTGTGTTAGTTCACATCGATATGTTACAAACACGATCTCACAAAAACGACAGCCAAGGCTAATTGCCCCCGCTGTCCTCATGCTTTAACGATCTGGTATGGCATTTTCCCTGTGTCAGAGGATCAGTTTCTTTTGGTATTCACACTTAGACTATATGAATATCTTACCTGTGTAAATGCAAACAAGGTACTAAAACTGACTGGAAGTGCGGAAGGAGATCCTGGTCGTTCATATTTATTTATTTATTTAATTAGTTATTTGATTGATGTTTCACGCCGTGCTCTAGAGAAACGAAAATTATACCACAGCAGCCAGTATGAGACCTATGATGGGAGAAAAGCCGGTAGTGCCCGAGGATAACTATATCATGTTTAATATAATTAAAACGTACAATATAGAGAGAGAGAAAAAAGGACAGCGACGACAGTTTTATACCTAACAGATGGCCACACCCAACTTATGACATGCGGCGTCTTGTCAATTTATGTTCGCTTTGGGTTTTATTCGGCCCATGTAAATGCATAAATAGTAGCAAATTACACGCCGATTAGCAGAACGGCTTAAGCAGAATTAGGTAAAAAAAATGCAGTGATGTATATTGCAATTCTCCTGTAATCTGGAAAAACCTAGTAAGTCAGTTGAATGCAAATTGGAGGAAACAAAGGAAACGTGTTTTGTTTCAGGATTAAGCTGCAAAATATAAAATAAATTTTATTTCGGCATTTTAGATCAAGACAATTAGATGCCTTTTCAGCTCACATAGGTATATTATTGTTACTGGTTTAATTTGGTTACAAAATGACTTACTATGTTTTACCTGATCTAACCAATCCTTCAACTAAAACATTTTATCAACAAAAGCCTAGTATGTCAACAGCAGCGTGATAACTTCACTTTATTGCCTAACACTTGAACAATTATCAGAGAAATAACACCAAGTGTAGTTTGAATACATAAAACAACTGTTTTAACTAATCAACGGGATCATGATTTGCTGTGATTTCCAGCCAGAATTTTATCTTAGCCGTGGTAAATAAATCTACCAGTCTGAGACATTTTCGAGGAATAGCAGCAACTGCAGCTTGATTACATATTTAGGAATCACCCAAAGTGTTCAACAAGGTCATCATTGTTGTCATTTACTGGAATTTCCTGCCAGAATTTCCTCTTAGCAGCGGGGAATGAATCGGCCAGTTTCAGAATATTCTGGCGTTTCACGCTAGGAATTCCTCTTGGTTCATTCTGTGTTGGTGGTGTAAAGTCCAGTCTGAACTTGGGTTTAAGAAAGTCAACTTCCTGGTACATGTAGTCTCCTTCAAAACCCTCCTTAAACCACATTGCGCGTGAACCTTTACGAAATTCTGCCACCGATATGGAGCTGAGATGAGGTAGCGTTACGTTCTTGGACTTTCTATTACGGTGACCGTCCTCAAATTCATAAAAGTCATGGTATTGCATTGTGATTGGCTTGATCTTAGTTCCCGATTTGTCACCAGCAGGCATCGCGAGGCTTTCAATGTTTTCATAATCAGGGCCCTCATCATTGGTTATGTCAAGCTCTCGGGTGAATATAGCAGACATATCGGTCGTAGAATCATCTGTCATTTCAACTGTCTTAGCAGGAAAGGGTTCAAAATAGCACCTGGCGCCCAAGCTACTCGCAGACTCGACTGTAGTCATGGTAGTAGCACTATCAGGCATGTTTACATTGGTGCCTGTGCCGGATTTTTCCTTCTGCACCAATTTGTCTGCCTCAAACGACACTGTCTTGTCACCTTCTTGGTGCCTAGCCTTCTTCAGTGCCAACTCTAGCATTAGTTTCCCACGTGATGCCATTTTACTAACAGTACTAGCAATAAATATACAGAAAACGTGAGAACATCCTGACTGAATTGTCTTTAAAAAAGTTGTCCAATTTGTTGTGATCACATGACCAGAATTAGGTAATGTGATTGGTTTAACTCATATGAGAAATAATTTGACTTGCTATGTTTTTCCCTTTCAATTGATCCAGGTAAAGAGTGTGAAAGCGATTCCTGTTGAGAGCTTTTGATCTTGTAGAACCTAGTAAGTGACATGTAGTCGTACATTGATCTGGAAAAACCTAGCAAGACGAATTACTAGGTTTTCCCAGATGACTATGTGGTATTTTTCCACATGACATTGACTTACTAGGTTCTTCAAGATCAAAAATTCCCAACAGGAGGGACTTTCACACACTTTACCTGGATGAAATGAAAGAGAAAAACATAGCAAGTCCAGTTGTGGGCCTAACTCATTTTTCACCAAAATTTGACTTACTAGGTTTTTCCAGATGACAGGAGAATTGATTAGGCGTCACTGGTCTGGAATTACTGAAAATGTTAATCTGTCATCACATTTAGCGCACAATAACATTGACATGACGGTGAAACCTTGTGAAAGACATGTCTGATTGACATGTCTGATACTTGTTTAACTGTTATTTGACCTGGAACTTATTCATGGACTACTAAATTGAACTTTGATACGAAATTCATGCCTGGAATATCCACTGTCTGCCCGGCATCATTGAAAACTGATGACCGCTTCTCTCTCTTGTGTTACCGGCTTTATTTCTTATTTGTATAATTTCATACACACCTTTGTCTTTGGGAGCTAGTGTTAAACGTTGTTTTGGAAATGGATCTTGCGATTATCGACTTGGAACGCCCTTTACGGACTACGAATGGTATATGAATGTCGGACATGACGCTTATATTTAGAAACTGGGAGGGAAGAACACTGGGAAACCAAGAAGTAAAAGACTTTCCCAGAGGACAACCTTGTGAATTATATATTAACATGTTGGTTGTCTTCTTTATAGTAAAAAGAACAACTGAAAAATATTTTTTCTTAAATTAAAACAAAGTAAGGAAAACTGATCATACTCGCTTCAACTTGTCTTTCGTATATTTCTGCGCCTTCCGCTGCTCTATGCGATTCTCACTGAATGGGCTTTTAAAGCTTTTATGTTCAAACTTCTTTTCCACATGTTTTCCCACTTTTTTATTATTTCGCAACATTTGCTGATGTGTGGGTAAACCTTAGTTAACCATGGTGTACTGAACAGTGTGTGTCGAGAATATTTTTTGATTTATTTATTTGATTGGTGTTTTACGCCGTTCTCAAGAATATTTCACTTTACGACGCCGGCCAGCATTATGGTGGGTGGAAACCGGGCAGCGGGGGAAACCCACGGCCATCCGCAGGTTGCTGACAAACCTTCCCACCTACAGCCAGAGAGGAAGCCAGCATGACCCGCATTGGTGAGAGGCCCCTGGGTCATTACGCTGTGCCAGCGCGCTAACCAACTGAGCCCCGTGTCGAGAATTGGACGAGAATAGCACTATGCATGTACATCCTTTTTTACGATTACACTGATTGTCGTTTATTTGTATTTAACCGCTTATATACGCTTAAACACGATCGATGTTTTACGCCGTACTCAGTAACATTTCACTTGTACGACAGCGGCCAGCATGTTGGTGGGACCTAGACAATCTAAGAATAAATAAAAAATAAATAAATAAATCAAATCACAAGATATGGTGTAAGACTACAGTGGAGTATGTGGAGTTTAATATTTGCAACAGACTGAACGAAACAATATCCGGTTCCTCCTATAGTCCAAATATTTATTTGTTTATTTGATTGGTGTTTTACGCCGTACTCAAGAATTTATCACTTATACGACGACGGCCAACATTATGGTCGGTGAAAAGCGGGGGGAAACGCACGACAGTTTTAGAATAGGATAGTCATACTATGAGAGTAATATCTAAAACGACGAAGGTGAATGCGCATGCGCACGTCAACAAAAATGTGATTCCTCGAACAAAGTGACTTGTTCAACATTCAGTATTAACATATTGATTAGCGACCATCAAAGTGAATTTTACAACAAAGAACTTTGTATCAACTACATATACCTATGTGATAATTATCCCCTACAGTGCATTTGTCTAAAGTTGAGCAGACCTCGCATGTCATATTAAGGAAACGTGTTTCCTGTTGTCACACAACAGACCAGTATTGAACAATGCATGGCTTAATATATTTAAAATCTGCACCTATAGCCCCCTCGTTTCTGCTAAGTAGAATGTTCCTTTGTTAAGCCATAATCATTTATTCCAACTGATTCGATTATGAAGGGTTTGTGGCCAACCTCTTGAGTCTTCAATTTAAAGACATCAATGTATAAGTAAGCTTATACCAAGCTGTCACATTAACTAATTAATCCCTAAACTCTAATTAAGATATACCATAAAGCAGTACATTGGCTAATGAAGCTCCTTAAGTTCTTATTTGATCGATAAAAGTGGCGGACGTTTAATCCTCGTTTTCTTTTTTCCCCATGACTGTATCACCAATATTTTTAATAACTCCCTTATTCTGTAAGATTTGCGATGTAAAATTTTGCTTCGGCTATATATTTTATGTTCACTTTGTCCAAGAGGCTAACAGGCTTCTGCACAAAATTCAAAATCTTTTGAAAATAGATTTTGGATATTCAAATCCACATCGCGACATCTGGCTTGTCCGTCTTACCGAAAGGGCTAAGCTGGTCGAAGCTTTGCGTCTTTTCTGCAGTCTCTTCTTAGTTTTCCCCTGGCTCTAAATCTGATAACATCCGCCTAACGAGTGAAGCATTAGCATAAATCACCTGTCGAATATTGCATGCGTGTATGCATTAACAATATGCTAAAATTACTTCTTCTACTGCATCTTAAACCGAGAAATCATTCAAGAAATTTCAACCACTCTGCTATATAGCGAATGTCCAAGTGTCTTGAAAATCACGAGTATCCGCGTTCCTGTTTGTTTGGTATAATATACATGTACGTGTACATAGCACGGTTCGTTACACGGTCAGCTTTGTGTAATGGATTGGACTGACTGGTGTTTTACGCCGTACTAAAGAATATTTTACTTATACGACATCAGCCAGCATTATGGTGGGAGGGAACCCATGATCATCTGCAGGTCGCTGGAACATATTCCTTACCTGTACTCACACGGGTGAATGCCCTTGGGCCATCGCGCCGCGCTGGCACCCTAACCACTTCAGCCAAGGAGGCCGCGCTCGTTTATATGGCCGCCTGTACGACTTTACGAAAATGGAATTGCATGAAATGTGGTCACAAGTTGATTTTGTGTTAAGGATCAGTGGATGAACATTTAGTAGTGGTCTTTTTGAATATCCAGATCCAGGAGGTTCGGAAAAGATTCTTCACAACAGACAGATAGGAAAGACATGAAGGGTTTGTCCCATTTCTTATAGTGAGCGAATTTATAGTGAGGATGCATGAAAAGATTCAGTAAAACGAAGAGGATGAAAATCATGAAAAAATAACAAACACTGCAACATTTGTAGGAAGGAAGTTTCAAAAGAATGGGTACTCAAACCACACTATTTCACTTGTGCGATAGCGGTTAATTTTAGGGGTATAGAAAACCGGATTGTCTGGCGTAAACCACCGACCTTTGGCAAGTTACTGACGAACATTTCTATACCCACACCATATTGGGGGTGGACATGTGATCGTTGAAGGCCACAATGTGCAAAAGGCCAATCCTGTGTCACCACTTGTTGTCACCACGGCCGACTTCAGCAGTCAAAACTTCAGAATGTACAAATTCAGTGTCCAAGGCCGGCTTTGAACCCACGCTTCAAGTATTTTACTCATTAAAATGCAAGAGTCTGTAACCACTGAAGACAACAGCCCGATCCCACAACACCAAATACGCTTGTTTTAAACATTATATGGTACATATACACTTAAGGTACACTTAATCGGTTAATTTTAAAAGAAAATATGTTGCCTGAGTGATAATAGAATTCTGTTATTATAACACAATATCCTGTCGTATTCAACATAATATCCTGTTGCCCTACGTGGGAAGGTTTTCCCCAGGATCTGCCCCGTTTCTTCCCGTAATAATGCTGGCAGCCGTTGTACAAGGTCATACTGGCTAACAAAATTGCCTTTAGTCGGTGATACGTAATAACACAAGCTCTACACATCGATATGTTTGAAGTTCACATTATTATAAGGAAAATGAAGTTAGAACACTTTATTTAAGTTTATAAAGTTTTAAGACATAACCCAGCTTATGGGCTTTTTAACATTATGAAATAGAAAAAAGTGTTCTATCTTTTTTTCCTTGTAATATTGTGAGCATGTTCATGAGTAGAGCTTGTGTTGTTACGTATCACTGACTAAAGTCAATTTTCGTAGCCAGTATGACTGATTTTATAGACAGATGTATATGGGCGACTCTCGATAAGAGAACGACTATAATAGAGCGTGTGTGTTATATTTAACAGAACAGCATATCGCAGACAACAGATTTTCTGTTAAAATTAACACTTTAATTTTTTGAGTATACATATATTACCGATGTGTTAAAACGCAGGACTACATGTATGTATTCTTTCTAGTGTATCTCAAACACATTAATCATTAATAACTCTTTTGTCAGCCAAGTAGCAAACGTAAACATCATAGCCATCTTCCGTCTCTCGTCACTGGTGCAGGCGAAATCAATCCGCATGTCTTCCTCCAGCTGCATATGGCTATACACATAGCGACATGTACACACTATGTGGTCTGGTTGCCGGTGGTAAATAAACAGTGTTGTACAGGTGCGTGCCTATGGGGCCTATCCGTCTTGAAGAGACAAAAACGACATCCACATCAGGTTAATAAATCCAAGTAAACGAAGTGCAATTAGTTACATTTTTACGAGGTCAGTTGCAGCAAGATCTATCTAGGTAATTGTTTTCAGAAAAGCCTTTACCACATGACATATTCCCAATGTAAAACCAGATTCCCGTGTCGATGCAACTATTTTTTCTAGAACACGCCGATGTTTTGTTGAATTATAGTCAGCTGAAAAGGTGCCTTTACCAAGAAAACATCAAAGTAATGTCAAGACATTTCTTATATATTTATCTCATCCAGAAATCTGTGGCCTTCTGTCTACTACGTCAGCAGAATGGGCACGCAAACCTGATATTGATAGCTAATGGAAATAATCTGTGGTAAACCGAAATATGTTATAGTGGTTAAGTTACTCTAATGGTACGTGACCACCGCAGCTTTGAACGATATAGTGAATGATTGCGTCCAATTTAAGCCGTGTCCTTTGCGATCCCGTGGAGGGCGCGGTTTACACCAAACTGCTGCTCCAACGAAGACGCCGAGCGCGCAAAGGGAGTGGCAGGCACGAAGGGCGCGGGTCTGCGCTTTCAACGTCCTCTATGGGGTCGTGAATGTTACGGTTAAATTAAAAGAGCGTCAACTGCGACCTTCGTGCCCACTCGGAACACGCGAGCTGGTCGCGCAAGAATATTTCACGTTTATAGCCGATTGACTGATTTTTTCTCAAGAGTTCGTCATTTATGTAAAGCCATTACACTGAAAACTACTTTGTTACTACTGACAAAGTTTTTAACAACGTACTCTATTCTAAGGCTGTCAACAAGGAACTTTGTTAAATTAATTAAGTAACAAAGGTGACTTTGTAACTTCTTTTAACAAACTGTTTTAATTTAACCAACTACATTCTAAACTTTTAACACACAAATCTGTTTAATGCAGACAAGTTTTGCGTTTATCTATCAAATTACTTTGTCAGATTAACACTCTGCTTTCTACCAACTAAGTAATCTGTTAATTCAACAACACTATTTACCTCCACACAAAAGAAATTTGTTAAATTCAACACAGTCTGACTACCTGGGCCTGAACAATTAGGTAATAGGTCAAAATATCATACCAACTTGTCGACATGGTTTATTCACTGTCACACACGGCTCATTAACCAGCACCATACTCATCCATAGGTAGTAATTGACTGGTCCCTAATTATATTGCTATATCACTAGTAATGCCCTGTTTCTTAAGCAACACTATACTGCTCCATACCCAGTAGCACAAATAACCAGAAATATACTGTTTCAGAGTCAGTGTCAATATGCTATGCGGTCCTGTAACTGGTCGCGCCCTGATGTGTAACAAGTAACATAGTGATCCGGACGTAACCAGGAACTGATTGCGCATTCACCAGGAACTCATTCAGTGACGGACAAATTCAACTATTCACACACTGGTCTGTTGTACAGAAGCGCGCATTACTACAAATAATAATGTCCAACATAACTTACTACAAACGCAAACACTGAATTTCCTGGTTTCTTTTACTGACTAATATCTCTTCACCATTTGTCCAATAAATGATTACAGACCTAATTGCTTGTACCTTTTGAACGTATAGTATTATTTCGTTTAAAGATTACACAAGAAGTGAGGCTAAATAAAGTCCTTACATGTTTCGGAAACAGCGCAACAGCTATATTTATGATTCAAAGCGCTAACTTGATTATTTTATTGTTTAGTCAAAATGCCTCTGGAATTTCTTTTCCATAAGAAATCGATCTCTTATCAAACTATCATTTTCCCGCCAGAAAAGCATCTATGGGCTTTAACATCCTGTATTTTCCGAACTCATGTACTTGGAAGGCATGTGAAAGTAAATAGACAAGTCGAGTCCAGAGTTTCAGGAATTGTTGGAATAGTACAGACACTGAACAGGATCTGTCCAAATAGTATGCTTAAGAGTTGACTAAGCCATGGTGTTTGAAGTCCTTCTACGATGAAGAGTGACTGATGAGCCTCGGCGTTTCCAGTACCGGTACTGCCACCTTTCAGTTGGCCTGTCGCAAAAAAAAAGTATGACACGGTTAAAACATTATTTATTCATTTGTATGCCCATAGAGACAGATAGGGTGTATAGTTCAATTCGTTCAGCACGGTTTCTGCTCTTTTCAAGGGCTGCTGTGCCTTAAATTAACTATAAATAAACAACAAAGAATTCATTATGTTGTATAGTTTCAGATGATTCGTCTAGTTAATATTCGTAGCGAAACATCAACACTGTAAGCCGTTGTGAATGCCAGCATATTCTTCTACAGGAATAGGTTTGGTTAATTAGCCCAGCTAGGCTTGTAGGTTATCGTGCTGGCGTTGTTGTTGTTTTGCTGCGATATTCGAAGAGTCAAGTTCAAGTTTTCCATCAACTTGGTTGAGATTTAAATGCTAATTCAGCAGGTTAGCTACGTTTTCCCTTCAAACTGCATGATATTACGTACAGATACCAGAAATGAAACGCAGAACGTTGCAGAAGGACAGCGCGAAGAGATATGTAGAAGGCGCTGCCAGTTCAGATTGAACATATTGACTAAATACCCCCTTCCCCCTTCCCCACTCCCTCGAATGCGGTTAGTAACACAGCTGTGTTATGCATAACAAATTAAACTGTTTTGAAATTTAACTAAAAAGTTGTTTCTGCCGGTGGTCCGGTGGTGGAGGATAGCGGACTGTATGGAGTAAAAGGTCGACCATCCTAATTGTCGTCAGCTAAGAAATCTTTGAACTTTGAAATCGCTGCCGAAAAAACCAGAGCTGGATTCTAACACGCAATCTCATTGGTCAGTGGTACCGATAGTCGTGGCTATACATGTAGCCAAGGCTGGAATCATCTAAGCTGGATTCTAACACGCGATCTCATTGGTCAGTGGTACCACCTAAGCTGGAATCACCTAAGCCGACAGAGTTGCTCTATTACGACCAAGGTAAGATCCACGGGTTGGTGAACATCATCATGTTTGTCTGGACCTTTGTATTCATTCATTTTTTGTTTACTTGTTTATTTTGTTACTTGTTTGATTTCTTTTATACATTTCACTTCTACGGCAGCGTCCAGCATAATAGTGGGAGGAAACCGATCAGAGCCCTGGGAAACCGTAGACCGTACCCAAGCTGCTGGAGAACCTTCCCACGCACGGCTTGAGTGGGAGCCAGCATGAGCTGGACTTGAACCCCCAGTGATCGCATTAGTGAGAGGCTCCTGGGTCATTGCAGTGCGCTGACAGCCTAGACAGCCTTGCTTGACATTACACCTAATTTAAAACATTTAACCTGTGGGCAAGCTTTAAATGCTTTAAACAAGGAAATAAACGATCCGGTCCGTTAGCCTACCAGAAACACACGTACACACAGATAGATATGAATCTTTTATTTCCTTGTAAATTGTATGTATTCGAGTAAGCTGTGATTAGAATTCATATGCGTAGTGGCTGCGTTCAGTGACATATGTTTGTGACGTCCAGAAATCTGGCCAGTACTTGTTCCACTTTCCGAGTCCAGCATGGGGTTTTTGTTCTTGACTCCATGTGGGGCAGCGTCCCTAATGGTCACGCTCTGCTTGATGACGACGTTTGTTACGGGTGAGCAGTTTTATACCAATACCTCTTTAAAATGAAGGGAAGAAAGTTTTTTTTCAGCTTTATATTAGAACTTCAGTGAATTTTACGTCCAACTCTATTGATGTTGTTATATGTTGATTTATTATACATTACAGAGGCGTTTATTTTTGCGTGTACCGCGTTAAAAATAAACTTTGACATGCGACCAAATTCTATTTATTGTTTATTTTGTTGATTGGTGTTTCACGCCGTACTCAAGAATGCTTCACTTATAGGACGGCGGAAAGCATTATTGTGGGAGGAAACCGGGCAATCCGGGGAAAACCCACGTCCATCCGCAGGTGGTTGCCAGGCCTTCCCACGTTCGCCCGGAGAATCTGTGAAATGTAATTATGAAGCTATGTACCAAGCTTGATATCAATACAATGATTTCTTTTGCAGAAAATAGCCTGGGAAAATGCCAGTTTTTCAGCATGATAGTGAGCGTAAGATTCGGGTTTTGATATCGAGTCGAGCTATGCCTATCAGACAAATTTCAAAACTTACAATCTTAGCTCTAACGTGTTAAGGGCTTGGCTGCTGAGCCTGGTAATGGATACAGTTTAAATTTTGGTCAGGTCAGTGTCAAACGTATGACTGAATTGGGTGTAAAACCTGGTGTATTTGACATAGTATTGCGGGCATTTAGCTGACAAAACCCAGCCAAGTATTTATTTATTTATTTATTTGATTGGTGTTTTACGCCGTACTCAAGAATATTTCACTTATACGACGGCGGCCAGCATTATGGTGGGTGGAAACCGGGCACTGCCCGGGGGAAACCCACGACCATCCGCAGGTTGCTGGCAGACCTTCCCACGTACGGCCGGAGAGGAAGCCAGCATGAGCTGGACTTGAACTAACAACGACCGCATTGGTGAGAGACTCCTGGGTCATTACGCTGCGCTAGCGCGCTAACCGACTGAGCCACGGAGGCCCCAAACCCCAGCCATGTATCTGGCGTCGTTATTGACCTTAATGACATCACGTAATGACATATTAATGTATGTGCCGTGTACAGGGGTTAACGGTGTTTGTACATCTAAGTAGCTTTAGGGAATTTAAATCTCTCAGTGACTCGTCTCAGTGAATTCTGCATGGTGTTCCCACTCCACACCATATATGTACATGTACATGTGTGTTTGTGTGTTCATGCTGAAATGATACAATCTTTATTAACTGTGTTTTTGTCACAGATGACATGTTTTTCCTTGTATCAATATACTGACTCATTATACCGGAAACATGCTGGAGTGAGGGGTAGGACGAGGTCGGGTAGGGTGGGTGGTGGGGATGGGGGGTTGGGGAGGGTGTGTAGGTTGGTTTTTAATTCCTGCAGTCTGGCATACAGATTGTTCGCATAATTTTATACACTTTTGAATTTTATGAAAATTGAGCCTTTCTCTATATAGGGTTAAATCTCTTACATTATATATAGGATAATTTTCTTCTATGTCTCTTGTTAATTTCTGTCTGTTATGTCAAATGTTCGTATTTTTATAATCACAAATTACATATGAACAACTGTTACAAGTGTGCCCACCCACAATTGAATGCATGTCATTGGTACACAATTTGTGGACTACTGTTACACATGTGACTTATTATATTTGTTACACATATTAAACAATTTGTGTATGTTTACTGCTGGTAAACCCGGTTATGTGAATGTACATGTTTACTACAGTCATGACTACCACTCGTACACAGTGGTTTTCAGAGAGGGTAGTTGCTTAGGCGTTTAGAAATACCACCACCATTTCTGCAATGTAAAATAAAAACAATAAAAAAGAACCCAGAAAGAGAATAAAAATAAAAAACGTTTTCAGTCAGAAATAGATTGAAATGACACTTAACTGTGCACATTATATACGAATAGAAAAAAAAAACATATACGAAAAATGTGTATGAATTTACAAAAATATATATATATATTCAAAACATTAACAGAAAATGTGTTGTCGGAGTCATACTAGAATGAATTCCGTTATTATAACACACAATTGGGTCATATTCAATATAAAGCTTTGTTAATCTAATCCCTGTGTTCAAGTAATAGAATATGTGTTTTATATTTAACAGAATAATTTGCTGCAATAACATATTTTTAGCTTAGTATCTGTTATAAAATTGACAGATTAATTTTTGGAGCAGACATACATGAGACTGCAGACCATTTGTCTTTCTCCGGTATGACGGTTGCAAGTGAGAGAAACTTTTGACGATTCTTGGCATTGAGCAATGAGCAAATAAATACATGCACGTGCATTAATGTAAAAACATTACATTGTGCATGCACAATTACAAAAGACAATCTTGGGAATATCACTTCATTTGGACAGCGAACTGTGGTGTACTTCATCAGATTTCAAAACTCCTGACGGAAATAAAGTAATTTATCAACGTTCTCAGTTCCACCCTATGGGCCAGTTTATATGATAATGACGTCACAACTTTTTTTCCTTGACAGCTCTATACATAAAGTAGAAAATGTTTATTTGTACACAATATATAAGTAGACATTACGCTGGTATGCTCTGCACGAATTTATTTCAAAACTGAAAACGTCGAAAACCTCACCACAAGCACCATTACCCAGAAACAATATGGTTCATGAAAGTCAGCGGGGAATTCAGGTATCTCACACTTTTTACATTAATTAAAATGTACATGTATATATTAAAACTAATCAGTTTCCGATTATTTCTTTTTCACTTAAAGGTCTTGATCTCAAAACGTGCAATGGCGAAAAGTGCGGTTCTGGAACAGGATGTATCAACGGAAAATGTACTTGCAAACCCGGTTTCGTAGATCTGAAAAACATATCAAAGACTCCAGGCGGGAAATACTGTTTAAGTAAGCTGATAACAAACGGAATAACGGATACATTTCCTACTCTGTAACCGATCCATATTCTTGTGAATTTACAATCACGGTATAATGACTGCTCTCTTCAAACTGAAATCTTACATAAATCTTGTTATTCAATTCAAACTGTTGGCGGTGGTGGTAACAGGCAGGTATTTATAATATCACGGTTACATTTTGTGTCAAATTTAACACTTTACAATTGCTCAGAAAATGTTGTAGTCGTATATGCACTATGTTGTGTATTGGGCGCGGCATTAAATGTCCTATAATATAAAGTTATGATACCGCTTTTGTGGCTTAATGGTTAGAGCGTCGGGCTCGAAGAGGGCAAAAAGTGGGATCAAACCTCGATCGGGTTATATCAAAGACTTTAAAAATGGTACTTTTTTTTTGCTGCTTCGCTTGGCGCTCGGCACTGGCAGGTTATAGCAAAGAAACGAGACTGGGTGGGGTGTCATGCTTGGTGTCTTCAGCATGATACTTCAGTGGCAGCGGCATTTTGGCGGCATGAGCTGGCCCTGCCACAAGAAGACACAATATATACACACACCTAATGAGTTCTCGTCGCCATCTGACTGAAAAATTGTTAAGTTAGACTTAAAACCTCGAGCATACTGAAACACATACATAACACTTACAAGCTGACACAAAGTTAAAAATTTTACGTCACATAAAAGTACATGTTTACTTTTGTAATATAAACGTTAACATTAACCGTCTTCAACTTCTACCCGTCATGAGTAAACCTTTACTTACAGAGATACTCAAAAAGATGCAGCCTAAGTTTGTTGTCCTCGTTACGCATGCTGCGGTATGCATGTAGGTTTGTTTACTATGAAAAAGTAGTGATATACTATAGATAATTTCAAAAACACCACATAGTTTTGGTTGAATACGTCAAGACGTATATTTATTTGATTTGATCGGTGTTTTACACAGTACACAAAAATATTTCATTTATTAGACGGTGGTCAGCATAATGGTGAGAAGAAACCGGGCAGAGCCCGGGGGAAACCTACGACGAGGCTGCTAAAGATCTTTCCACGTACGGCTGGAGAGGAAGCCGGCATGAGCATTGCGTCATACGCTTGGCCGCCTCACTGTTTAACAGCTATGGTTTTCAAAATTGCATTGGTGTAATATTTTGTATGATATGGCATGTTATAACAAGACATCTGGGAATCTAGGCCCGTATTCATAAAGATACTAAAGCAATTCTTAACGCTAAAAAAATTCTTAAATCCACTAAAGAATTCTTAAATTGCTAAAAAAATACTTACGTGCCATTCATAAAAAACTTAACTGTTAAGAAATTCTTAAATTTAAAGTTTGCCCACGACGACTTTATCATTTTTTTTACCTTTAACCACCACACACCCATCCACACTCATCTGGTGGGAGATAGCGGGTACCCATCTAAACGCTGGCTTCTCACCCCTTTCTTCACCCCACAACCCGACCCTCAAACAAATTACAACAGGTATTAAAATGTCACCTGACTTAGCTTTGTATTGAAAACACTGAGTTGTTTCCCTTGATATTCATTACCGGCGCGTACTTTTCTCTACTTGGTAATTGATGGGAATTTTTTGGGGGAAAAATATTTCCTCATTTCAAACCCTTGATTTTTTATTATGCTGCATTATTACTGTATTATAAACATTATAAGAGTTTATCGTAAAAATCTGATGAAATAGACATAAATCCATCCTCACCATAGGGGGATAAATGGTGAAGTGGTTATGTTATCTTCTGATAACCTGAGATCAAATCTCACTTGTGGTGAGGGGTATTTTTGCAACTTTGTTTTTTAAAACTCTGGATAAAATGATTTGCTCATTTTGTTAGATTTTAGGTCCCACAAATGGACACGTAGTGTAGTTGAAAGGGGTATATGCCAGTTGAAGGGAAGATTTCACGAACTGCATGGGGAAATAAGGATGTCACCAGACAAAGTCTGCCAAATAATCGCATGCGCCGTTCTGCATAATGTCTGCAAATTTAGACAAATACCTCTTCCAGGTAATGAAGAGGAGGATGAAAATAATGGAGGTGATCAACAAGGGGATGGTGTCATTGCTCCAGATGCCAATGTTGAAGGCGTTAGATACAGACAGCAATTTGCCGAAACTCATTTTTGAATTTATTATTGACTGATCGGCCTGTTGACTGTGACTTCTCTCTCTTTCACTCAATCTCATGCTGCATGTTCTTAGTGAAAACACATTGAGTTCAAAATAAGCCTCTGTTTTTGTTTAGCCCACGTACTCCATTATCTCATACTAGTTATATATTAAAATGTTATTCCTGTACACACATCCAGTCGAATGAATATGTAAGTGCTCTCTCTATAATTTTTTCTGCGAATAAATAAACACAATCATTGAAACCTAACAAAAAAAACCTTACGTTTACTAAATATGACCAGTGGAATATACTTGAGTTTGATTTCACTGCTTGTCTTGCGCACTGAATTTGAAGTTTGAGTTTTTTAATCTGAAGATCCTGAATAATCTCGGCCTTGCTTGGGTTTGGAAGTGCTTCATGCTGAACCACTGGTGCGAAGGGTGAAGGTACCTCCACTAGAGCCTGTAGGTGGGTGATGTCCCGTGCCTGACTGGCACTAGGGCGAGCATCCAAATATTTGACGGGCAAAGGCGCTGGTGGAAAGTGTGGCATGTCAGTTGTGCTGAAATGCAGATATATACATTTATACAACTATACAAAACATAATACTATATCAAGAATAGAATTATAAAACTATAACTGACCCTTTGCAGAAACTTAAGTTGGTGGGACTTTTAAACAACAGGCACAACTCAAGCTGAATAAAACGCAACAATTATTTGGAGAAAACAAAAATTGGATTTAGTAACTTTTTAAACTTGCTTAACACCACATGTATCTGAAGTACTATGATAAATACTAAATTCACTCTTTCGTTAAAATTTATCATTGCCCCTTGCATTTAGAGAAAAATTACTTACTGAGAATCAATAAGTTGAATTAAGGTGGAATCTATGCCATCACCAACTCCTCCAAGACAAACATTGTTCTCCCCTAGAATGGACATTACCACCTCAGCTGTAGCACTTAATGGCTTTAGTGATGGTCCTCCACCTGTAAAAAAAAATAGTATATGTCCAAATAATAAGATCTTTCATTGTATTTGATCTCAAATTATTTAAGACTTACAGATGATGATGCAATCGAATTATCTTGACAATAGGTTGTGTTACAAATACAGATTGTGTTTTAAAAGTAACGATTATGTACTACCAGTCAAGTTGCAAAAGAAATTAATATGAAAAATCCTTTGAACTTTCAATTCAGTGAAATTTGACACTGACTTGTTTAGAAATAAAAAAAATAACACAAATAGGCCAACGAGGCAAGGGATGGTTTCTGGGTCAAAGTTTGAAACATGAACACATGAGAAAATAAAAATGTGATGGGGCAGGTTAAATGGTCTGTTTGCTACATCTACTCTCCACAGTTTGGAAGTCAACATATATTGGAGTACCTACATTTCCATTTTAAATTAAACAAATCAGTTTACCTCGTACATAAATATTTTTAAGCCTAATAAATGAACTGATTTTAACCACTTTACAAAAATCTAGTCATTTAAGGCCAAGTCCATCATCCTGATTTAATATCTCGTTCACTTTGATCATTATTTTTTCCAGTCCACTACACTCCATACAACCTCAATTTCAAATAAGATCCACGGTTTTAATTATACTGTGTGCTATTTTTGTTTCAGCACACTGTCTGAATTCTAGTCAAGGTTTAGCTGCATTTTTGATAGATAATGGAGCCGACAGCTTTCCAATTCCTGGTAGAAACAAATGGATTTGATTTGTTTTCAAAGGCACTTTCGACAGTTGATGATTATTTTCAAAATAACTACCGAAACTAGAGTTTAGCGAGACTTATCTTATCTTATAAATATTAAAAATCGTTACACTATTCCAATTAAATATTTTACCTAAAATAACAACATTTTTAAGGTCACATACGCGTCGCACACTGGGCTTTCTTGTTGGCTGAGATTTTCATTTTGGTTTGGGAGAAAATATAGTGCCACTTTTTCTCAACTTCTTCCTATTACCACTTGACGGCTGTGAACGAGGCATTCAACCTGTCCGTCACCAACTTCCATGTATTTTTTTTTTTCTGAGGACCCAATGCGCCCCTCAGTATGTGTTTGTATTGTGCCATGTAATTGGCGAGGCTCAATCACTCGGCGTTTGACCAGTTGGGGTTTCTCTTCTTTTTATCCTCCATGTCAGATTGTGTTTGACATCGAAATGTCGTCTGCTGCTCACGTGACATTATGATGTACCAAAAATATCTTTATTAATAGAGAGCTCTTCTTGTTGCTACGGGACACGCGTTTTAGAAAAACTTATCTTATCTTATCTTCTCTAAGTATTTTCTTCGCTAAGAATCGTGTTAAGAAATTTTTATGAATGCACTCTTAAATATTTTCTTAGCTAAGAGTAACTTCCATACTTAAGTATAAATTCTTAGCTGAATCTTAAGAATCTTTATGAATACGGCCCTGTTCCCCAGCCTTCATACATATAACTGTATCTAATGGGGCTGATATGAATTAACTCCCTTGTTACACCACAACGACAATGAGGTAACGCGAGATGACGCTGGCGAGAAATGACACCTGGTCTATTACAGCATGCAGTATAAAGGCTATGTCACAACAACGACAAATATTTTCTAGACAACAGAATGTAATAAAAAAATGTCATCAGTCTTAGAGATTCGCAGAAATGTCGAGAGATCCTAAATGAATTCGATTTTTCAGCTTTCAAATAAGTTTACAAAATGAAAATCTGCTTTAAAGCTCGGTCATTTAGCTTATGTCGGTTTAACTCGGCAACTTGCCACGCGCCATTTTCTGAGTACCACCTAATCACAGCTTACTCCTGAAAAACGCACCTTTTAAGAGTGACCTCAAGGGAGATAATTCTGTGCGGCCCTATTCCGTTTAACCCGGAGATAGGGGGATTGAATATATTTGATTTTGACCTGGAAATTTTTATGGACTACCAGGTTGAAGTTTTTATTAGATAGATAGCCTATAATACCAAATGACATTACCACATCATTAAAAACCTTGACTGTTTCCTTACCGGATTGAGTTATTGATTGCATATTATTTCCTGCGCGGTCCCAGCGTATAAAGTTAGTTTGGAAATGGTGTCTTGCGACTATGGACTTGGAAGACACGTTTTATGGTTTAAGAGTGGCATACGAATATCAGATTTAATACTTAGATTCATCCCCCCCCTACCCTCACCCCCACCCCCACCCCCACCTCCGGCGACTCCTGCTTATGCATGTATACATATATACTTTCAGCATTAATATGCGTGCTTTTTCCAGAAGCGCAATTTAACAAAAATATATGGCAGTACACATAGAAAAAATCGTTTTCTCTATGTAATGGAAAGAATACTTAATGATGACTCATCATCAAGACAGGCATAGTGCCACCTGGATTTTGTCTAAGTGTGTGTGGGGGAGGGTGGGGGGGGGGGGGGGCATCTCAGTGGTAGAACACGATGGGGAATACCAAGCAGTCATGGACTGTATTACTGAGATATCTTCCTTTACATAACATCCAGATCTTAGTCATGGGCCATTTTTGAGTATTTTTGGTAATTAATACTTGTGTGTAAGGTAAATCGAGTCATAAAGAGCATATTCATTTGCAACTGTCAGATAATGCATATTAAAATGTCTTACATTTATATGGTACAAAGCTTTTGTAAGTTAAATAAATTTGCAATATCAAATGCAAGTAAAAAAAAATATATATAAATCGTCATTCTTTCAACTGCATATTTCTTTCTTTCCTAGAAAAGTGCACCACTAACAAAGACTGCTCCGTTAACACCACTTGTTCACGAGAGGGTCCCAAGCAACGATGTTACTGTGAACAGTGTTTCCAGCGAGATGCTAATGGCGAATGTTGGGGTAACGTAATGTATTTAATGTAACACATACGTCCATTTGATTCCATCAATGTACCATGTGCCAGTCATGTACATGTACCTGTACACTAAAACACTCACTGGTTCTTCTTTTCTTTGTTTTCATTTGACAGATTAACCTTTTCTTTAATCATCTTTACAATTTCTTTTGTCTTCCACTACATTATATCTTGTTTACCTGTGTACTACTGTTCATAATAGTGGACACTGTGTGGTATGGGATATGAGTTACTGCCAGCTCGAGTGAAGTGATATTCAACGAGGACGAATCCCGAGTACAACATCACTTGTCGAGAGCTGACAACTCCTCATATCCCACCCCAAAGCATGCACCATATGTTTTAATACACTAAAAAAAAAATGTGCCTTACCGGGTGATATTTAAATCGCCGGCTTTTGACGTTGATATCGGAGCAATGCCCGTAAACCGTTGTTTACTTTACGATCAAACAGATGTCGGAAAACTAATAAAGGGAGACAACTGTAGTGAAATCAACGCACGTGATCTTTGGATATTAGCAGATCGTTGGATATTGCCTCGTGAACGTGGCGTATATTATTGTGTAAGCGTGACAATGCATTGTCTGGGCGCGTGATCGTTGTACGTCATGTTTTGTTGAGTATCATGCGGCTGTCTCTCCATCAGCGGAAACGGAGAACAACCATACGAGGCCTAATAATTTTAAATGTATCTGTCTCTATTCTCTTTCCTCTCCCTCTTTCTCTGATAGAAATGTAACATATTATACCACCTTGTTTATTCATACTAAATATTTCAGGAATGTATATTTTGAGATAGAGCAAGTTTTATTGACTTTAATCCCGCCATTATCCATTTGTCCGAAGAGTATATAAGCATCTATTTGTAATCCATAGTGAATAAAAATAATCAATTGTGTGTGTGTGTAGGGATGAGATGTAATGAAACGTTTAGAATGCTGGTATACTTTGAGAAAGCTGACTTATATTGAAAAAGCTTGCTTCAATTGATAAAGCTGGCTGACGCTGACAAAGCTGGCTATTTTGCGAAACCTAGCTGGCAATGAAAATGCTAACTGGCGTTGTTGAAAGTCTTCTGACATGAAGGAAGTTTGATGACGTTTCAAAAGCTGGCTTAGAGTTATAAAATTAGCTTATGTTGACAAAACCAGTTAACATTGAAAGTTGGTTTACATAGACAAATCCGGCTTCCATTCAGAAGACAATTGCATTGAGAAAACCATATTATATTAAGAAACCGGGAAGTATCACTCGCTCACATTGAGAAAGGAGCATTTAACGGTCCATGGTATGTTTTACTTTTCAGAGGATAAAGCTTGCATGTCTCAAACAAAGTCAGGGAACGGTGGACTTGATCGCAAATCAGGGCATGACAGACGAGAGACCCAAACTCAAACAACTGATCGTCAAGGTGATGTGTGTATAAAGAAAAGCTTTTGTTTATAAAATAAACCTTTAACACAGAGACCTTACGTTAGGAGCAAAACACGTGAAATCCCACTAGCAGACAAAACTCACGGGTTCAGACATTTGTAATCCTTTATTATCAAATTAGCCGTAAAAATTTGAGGTTAAAAGGCGTCCATGAAACGCTTGGTTTTTTACTTCTAAATATGTAATCTGTGATGTTTCTAAATATATACAAGTACGAACAAAATTGTCATAATTTTTCTTTGGGTGTAAAGCGGCCTTTAACTATAGTTTTCCTAAGGCTTCGTGAGTCAGCCCAGAAATTAAATAGCCTACAGTGCTCTGTCAGTGGTAATAGCTATCAAAATAGCTCAAGATCTGCGGGAGGAACAGCCCATATGAAGTGGCGGTAACCTGGTGCCGTGTGACTAGTAGGGTCTGTTGTTTTCCTTTTTGGCAAAATCACTTGCTTTATTTCCCTTAAAACCATAATTCCCTCGCAAACGATTGCAACTCCACAGAACGACCAATTTAAAGGCAAAGAAAACATCCAGATAAAGTGTGTATCCAATAACCACTTTTCCGCTAAAATTTTTCCAACAAATCATAATACATCAGTTTCTTCCGTGGTATATAATGACCCAAAGTTTATCAGTGACGCCACACCCTTATATTTTTCCTAAAATGCATCCTCGTCAATTCGGCGAATGCATTCATAGATCTACCTGCATATACAAGTCAGAAAAGGAAAAGTTTCAAATGCATACTTGGAAGAAATTCTAAAAAAACTAAATCGAACTATTTTTAAGGACAGTGCTCAGTGATCTGTCATCTGGCCTATTTTTCATATGTGTCTTTGCCTTTAAAATATTGGTCGGTAGTTAGTGGTGGTCCAGCTTATGCTGGCTTCCTGTCCTGTCGTACATGTACGTCGAAAACTGGCAGCAACATCCGTCTATAATGTGTAATATTGGCTATTTTATTCCGTTGTCAGTGTAAATTTACGTGTTTACCTCTAGTACTTTCTTGGGTTACTGGACTGAAATAAAGGAAGGAAAAAAAATGAAAGGTTGTGTGTTACCCTCGGGCTCTACCAGGTTTCCTCTCACTGTAATGTTGACTGCCTTCGTATAAGTGAAATATTCTTACGTACGGCGTAAAAAAAAATCAAATTAAGAAAGAAAATATACTGAATAGAAATATGAGCACAACACCCAATATTTTCAGAAAATTAACTGCGTTATCAAATTCCTTTCAATAGTGTAGAGAGGTGGGGGACATAAAATGGACTCTTAGCAATACATTTCCACAACTGATGGAAACTGACAATCGGTGGTAACGCTGAGGCAGGTTAGGAAACAGGTATGGGGCCAGTTTGGAAAATTCCGCACTTCAGTACTGGGTATGTCCGCCGTTTGCCTGCTGCTCAGGTAAACGTCGTATGCCATCATAGGGAATATTAGTCTCTGTAAAGGTGAGGTAGATGGAACTATAAGACCTGTTTCCATGAACAATCGATGTCAATGGTTTTTGATATCAGCTCACTGCTAATATTATTAATTGTCAGTGGCTTACTGAGCCTATTCCACAAAGCAGATTCAGACTTTAGCCAAAGTAATAAGTGTGTTAGCTTATATGCCATAAAATTGGGCACATAACCGATGTCATATGGAGAAACACATGTTAGAATTTTAATCACTGGGGCATATCCTGTATAGTTTTATAGAGATTGTTAGCTTTGAATTATGTAAAAAATGGTTTTGTTGAATTGACCCTTACTCCAAAACCGATGACATTGAAAGTTGGCTTACATAGATAAATCCGGCTTGCATTCAGAAGACAAGTGCAATGAGAAAACCATATTATATTAAGAAACCGGGAAGTATCTGAGAAAAACAGTTTTCATTGATAAACATCGCTTACACTATGTGACTGGTACTGGTTTGTACTGGTTTGTATTGGTTTGCCGGTTGGCATAAAAAAACCTGACTTACGTTGAAAAAGATTTTTATTTGTTTTAATATAAAAATGTTCAGTGCAATACTTTTGGACAAAGGCCTTCCGTGTGGAGCTATTGGCGTATATATTGTACATACTGATAAAACTAGCTTACGCTGACATACATACAAACCGGGGGGGGGGGGAATGGGGGGGGGGGGATGATGGGGTAACTGGTCATGCCGTTGCCATTTAACCCTGAACGGTAGATATGAAGGTTTGATTGAATGTTACATAAAACAAATAACAATGGGAAGTAATACAGTTTACAGCAGAGTGCTGCGTCTGTTTTTCTTACTACTTTCTGTAAGATATTTAAATTATTTCACGGTGGGTTGAGGAACCGATCAGTGTCCAGAGGACAAAACCAGGCCGAGCTGTTAACATTACTAATACCCAGTCCTAAAGCTAGGTTAAGATTCATAATTCTCCGGGACATTGATTTTGTTGTCATCGTCCAGATAGGTTTGATCAGTCAATTACCTCGGGCACTCCGGTTTCCTGAATTTATAAAACTGGCTGCCATCTTGGAGGTTAATAATTATTTGGTATACCTTTAAACAATTAGATTTGTAATAAGTGGAATAAATTCACAAATTAATAAGGCTGAATCCATAACTATGCAACCAGTACCGCCTGGACGTAGTGCTGTGAGTGTACAGAATATGGTTTTCCAATTTGTTGTATTGGTGTATTTTTCTCGGTCCGAAGATGCAAATAAGTACAAAAATAAATCTGAATTCGAGTAAGTGAGTGAGTGCTTGGGGTTTGACGTCGTACTTAACAATTTTTCAGTCATATGACGACGATGGAATTCTTAGAATGCATGTAACGTGATCCTTTTTGCAGGACGGGTCTCCACCGCTCCACCGCTCTTTTATCTAGCGCTGCTTCACTGAGACGCCTTAGGGAAGGCAAGTAAGCCGCAATGCCTGAGCCATTATACTGATACGGGTCAGCCAGTCGTTGCGCTATCCCCTTAATCCTGAACGCCAAGCGATTAAGCTACAACTTCCTCTTTCAAGGTCTTAGGTGTGACTCGACCCAGGATTGACCCTGGATCTACCGCTTCTGAAGCGGACGCTATAATCTGTATTCGAACTAACGATCATATTGGTCAGAGGCTACAGGCCTGAAATAAGATAGGCTAGACCAAGCCTATTGCCCAAAGAAATTCATCTCATTTGATGCATCGGAGAATGAAATTTTCACTGTGTAATAGATGTACGTAAATTGGTAAATTGGAATACGTGTAAAATCAGAAGATTTACATGAAGTTTGCAGATATTTTTCGTTCCCATGTAAATTCTCCTCACCAGGGGATCTTTCTCTATTTCTTTATATATATATATATATATATATATATATATATATATATATACAAAGAAATATATATATATATATATATATATATATATATCTTTGCAGACACCGAACACGAGTCTTCCCAACTACAGACAATCGCTTCTGCTGGGGGCTCTGTACTGCTGGTCATCACCGCTGTACTTATAATTACTGTGGTCTCGTAAGTAAATGATGGATAAGTTTTATTGTAATTAGCTAGAGCTCATTTGCACAACTCTTTATTATTGTCCAACTCTAGGTAGTAGGTAAATATAAGTTGTAAGATATCATAAAACGTGCAGGAACGATTCGAAATTGTCTCCTTTCAGACATCAGGCATCAGACATCAGGCATCAGACATCAGTTATGCGTCGCACCAGCTGTGTCTTGTCCAATATTTTAATTCGCGTTGCACGCTACCTTGCATTTCTGAGGGAGATATGTAGGCACAGTAGTCTAGAGAGGAGAAGACATGGTACAAAAAAAACCGGAATAATTTTAGCCAGTGCAAAAATCTGAACTATACCGTTCCAAGGAATCCTAATTGGAATAATGTTACTAGTGTGGGTCATTTTTGTGTAGTCTAGCATACAGAACACTGCATGTCAGTGTTACTTGGATATGAATTATGGTATAGAGTCATCCGTTTCATCGTTACTTATATGAATTAGTCCTGCCTGCCTGTTACTTAGATGAATTATTGTATATAGTCCGGTGTCACTTACATGGATGCGGGCATAGAATCCTATAGTAAGTACTATAAATGACAGCATGAAGGCCTGTGTGCCATAGCTCCTTATATGCATTTAGTCCTGTGTGTCATCGTACCTTATACCAGTGCGAGCTTCCAAAACTACCACTTTGTTAGTGCAACCTGCCCTTTGCGGTTTTCTCTTGTAGTGCAACCTACCCTTTGCGGTTTTCTCTTGTATGGAATATGATGTAACACGGAAAAGTAATAGTTCAGAGAAAGCAAGTTTAAACTGAAGTCCAACTTTGAAAATTGATTCTAACGCTTGTATTTGGGCCATGTATATTGAAGGAGGAAGAGACTATTTAAGAAGAAAAATACTGACAAACCCTTGGAGTCAGAAGATCAAGACAACGATGATGACTATGCCACCATAGCAACCGATAATTCTGCTGTCGTGACTCATCTGCACCCAGCTAAAACCGGTGCCACCGGCTCTCTCTGTCCTCCGGATGATGTCTCCAAGCATAAGAGTGACAACCATGACAACATCCGAGTCGGACAACCATCGGCTAACCAGTATGAACTTGTGGACGAAGTGTATTCAATGTGCAATATTACGAATGCGGATGATTTCTCAAGCGAATTGTATTCAAACTCCATAATTCCGGAAAACAAAATGAAGCAAAAAGCCTCGAGAAAAGTGACCCAGGAGGGAAACATTAATCACAATGACTATAGTACTGTCTACTCTGGAAACGCTCGATGGGCCAATGAGAATTCAGTGAGTATTCAGCCCCGATCTACCGGAAACTTTAAATCAAAATCTGATGGCGCCGATAATGTTGTGAATGGCACCAGTGAATGTGAATATGACCATTTGGGGTTACAGAAAGTTTAACCGTGTCCAGAAAGGTTTAATATGAAATACATTTCGTGGTGTACATAGAACTGATTGGGCAGTAATGATGGACTTCGACAAATGTGTTTCTATCTGCCGTGTATTTTGTTCAAATTCTTTCAATGTTTTTCCCTGTGTGCATGTCTAGGATCTTCCGTCAAAATCATCAGTAAATGACTAGCGGGTAAAGCTTATAAATGTATCAGCATGTCAAGAGATCATCTACAATGAAAGACTATTCTGGTTTTACTCTCTACGCTGAAAGCCATTTATTATATTGTGTTCATACATAAACCATGCTTCTACTGATGTACTGAACATCCTCGAAGCCTGATCCAGTGCATTGTTTTTATGTTATTGTTTTTATTACTAAATGTGGTCACTACACAGCATTTTTGAGTAATCCTAGAAAAGAGACATGTAATAAATTTTTCTTAATGTTACTTCAGTTTTTGTTTTACCTAATACTGTTTCAGTCATTGTGCTAAGGTGCGTGTGTAAGCTACTACGTTTTAAGCATTCAGAATTGGACAGAATAAAACCCTAACTGAGGTAAATTGACAAGAGACCGGATTTTACCTGTTACTTGTAACTTTTGCCAGCTGTCAAATTGTTGTCAACTTTTATTATATTGTATTCAGGCTTTTGTTATACTGTATTCCTATTTTATTGCATAAACCAGGATCTTGCCGCTAAAGTATAGCATTCCCGGGGCGTGACCGCTTTTCATTGCATTGATGTGATTGTTTGTGCCGAAGATGTTATGCTAAGGAGCGTGTAAATTGCTGCAATTTAATTGTTTACATGAGCAGCTTAGAATTAAACTCTGAATGAGGTAAGCTGACAAAGATGACGTCTGTTACTGGTTACGTGTTACTATCTTCCAACTGTGACAATCTGGATGTACTTTCTGTGCTGTATTATTCTGCTGGTGTTCTAAGTATTTCCGGGGCCAGGTCACTGTTCATTGTCTTCACGTGTTTGTTTATTAAATGTCATCACAACACAGGATATGCATTCTATACAAATTGCGATAAACATTTTTTCTTTTGATTTATTTGTGTTCATCATGCTGCTAGGGGCGTCTAATGTGCTTCTATCATTGCCTTTCCATGACCATTTTTGATTAAATTATAACTGAGGTAAATTGACAAGGGGCTGTAGTTCACCGGTTACGTGTAACCGTTGGCCAGTTATCGCACTTTTATCGCTGCTCTCTATGCTGTACTCTGTTTATATTATATCTTTCCTTTTTTGTGACATGTATTTTTTACATTTTCATTAAAATCATACTCTTCGCTTTATAGTGCGCCTTCATGTTTCCTTTAACAGTTTTTCAGTCATATGACAATGAGGAGTCATAAGGATGAAAATTCATCTCGACATCGCGTACGTATTATATCGATCACTGTGTACACAGATATGGTGAACCCAACAATAAGAGAGAAGGTGGAGGAGTGTGTGTGTGTGTGTGTGGGGGGGGGGGGGGGAAGAGAGAGAGAATGTCAATTTTACTTATTTAATTATTCCATTGGTGTGTTACGCCATACTCAATAATATTTCACTTACACGACGGTGGCCAGCATTATGGTGGGAGAAAACCGGCAGAGCACGGAGAAACCAACGAACATCCGCAGGTTGCTGGTACACCTTTTCACGTACGACCGGAAAGGAAGCCAGCATGAGATGGACTCACAGCGACCGCATTGATGAAAGGATCTTGGGTCATTACTATGCGCTGGCGCTCTAACCAACTGAACCACAGAGGCCCAGAATGCAAATTTTAGTTACATGTATAGCCTACTTTCTTTTGCCTTTCGGGTCTGCACTATTTTTGTTCTGTCTTTCAGCTTGTTGGGTGGTATCATTTTGAAGGAGAGGCCTCAAAGTTTCATAACAGATTATAAAGTGTGTGTTTTTCAAGAAACAGAGGCCAGTCCACAGAGAAAACGGTAGTGATTCGTCTATCAGCTGTTTGTAAATTTTGTGAAAAACTTCATCGGTCATCACCTATCAGAAATTTGAGCAGAGTTGTCACAGGGGACGAGGATTATCATGCTCCGGGAGTTCAAGGATCTCAGATTTAGCTGTTATGCAAAATGTTCACATACAAGCAAAGAGAAAAATCAGTTGTAGGCCACGAACACAAGATCTGCTGCGTTTTGAGTTAGAGAACTCGACAAAGGGAAGTCACACGAGCACGCATAGGGCGGATGTCGATGTCAGCCTGACAAGTAGACACGTTACACTCCACAGCTGCACTTTTTGCACGTGTCACCGTGGGGATATGTGATAAATAAAACCAACTACCTTTATTATGAAATATTTTAAATCATATATAGTGTTTGAAATCGTATAAGTTTGAACGCTTACACATATTGTTCCTTAAGCTAATGTCACAAGTTAACATTTTCTTACTCTATTTGCCTTACCACTCTATGCCACTCTATCATTCCATTCTGATTCTTCGTCACCAAAGTTAATAGGTTTGACTAATGCTTAATAAATCGTCTAGCCGCATGAGTTTCGCGTCGTAATACATGATGTTTTAGGGATGGGAAGCGACAGTTTTGTGCCACATTTTACATGGAGGGTGTTTTGTATGCTTTTTTTCGGATAACCGCTGGCCTTTGTGAGTTTGGATGCTGACGGGGTGTGTTGATTTTTCAGTGGTTTGCTAGAGTTTTTCACATTTAGTCCAAAGAGCTCTACATTTATTTATTTATTTATTTATTTGATTCGTGCTTTACACCGTACTCAAGAATATTTCCCGCACACAACCGGCGGCGAGCAATATGGCGGAAACCCACGACCATCCACAGGTTGAGAGCTGTTCAGTGCAGAAACTAATTTGTTTACTAAACTGCATAAACTTTAATTTTGGCCTCTCAGGTATCGTACTCGGTTTTAAAAATCATTGTCGGATTCCATATGACATACTTTTCTATTCGGTAGTTGTTTATATAAGACACTACTTTGTTTACTAAGCTACATAAACTTTGATTTTGGCCCCTCAGGTATCGTATTCGGTTTTAAAGGTAATTTTTGTAATCCAGTTGACATACTTTTCTATTCGGTAATTATTTTTTGCGGACATTTCGTTGTTCACCAAGCTGCACAAGCTTTGTTCACCCCCCCCCCCCCCCCCCCCCCTAAGGTTACCCTGTCCTGAGACGGAAGATCGGGTATAAAATGCTTCTAAATTTGGCAAACAATTTTTGCGGGTGATGAATAAATTTTATGGGCAATGAGGATGAAAGAAAATTGATTTAACTTGAAACTATTCAGATTTCTTGTACCTTGAATAACAGATCGGTGTGCTCTAATCTGCTGGATAACGTTTAAACTCTAATAAACTGTATTTGCACAAGGAAAGCTGTTGTAAGTGTGCAGAAAATGTAATGGCCCACAATAAAATAGCATATGATAGAAGCGGAAATATCACCAAAGAGTAAAGTATAAAGTGTGTTTTTTTTATTAACACTAAACACATAGACTGAATGAGCGAGCATAGGGAATAAGCGTGACTCGATGTAACTGTATCCAAACCTCACCCTACAAAAACTAACTAAGTTTAAATTAATTATTGTCTTTCATTATACAGCACTGGTTTGCAACAATTATCAAGCCAATTGGAGTGGTGTGCTCAAATCCAGCTATGAGGTTTGCCAAGTACCACATCTAGTAAAAGTCCGAGGTCTTCTCTGGGCATTCCGGTTTCGTGATGTTGCCTTCGTATAATTGAAAAAGCTTTGAGTTCGGCATTCAACACCAATCAAATAAAGACCCAATTTTAGGAGTTTTGTACAGATAAGGTATCAGAAGAGTGGTAAGGGTCTTTGGAAAATATCATTTCTTACAGCGACTTACGCAGAGTCTTAGATAGAGATAATATACACATTATAATAAGGACTGTCGGCAAAAACAGTAAAAACCCAAGCAATCGCGACAGTGTTGTACATGCAAATGGTTAGGCGTAACCCTGTGAAATAAGATAACCTCACCTTCAGTTTTATTCTGTTCATGTGTATGCATAAAGAGTGAGTGAGTGCGTGGGGTTTAATGTCGTGCTTAACAATTTTTCACTCATATGACGACGAAGGAATCCTGAAAGTGTGTGTAATGTGCCTTCTTGTTGCAGGACGGATTTCTACCGCTCTTTTATCTAGTGCTGCTTCACTGAGACGCCTCACCGAAGGCAAGTAAGCCGCACCGTCCGAGCCATTACACTGATACCGGTCAACCAGTCGTTGCACTATCACCTTCATGCTGAACGCCAAGCGAGGAAGATACAACTTCCTCTTTTAAGGTCTTAGGTGTGACTCGACCCAGGAATGACCCTGGATCTACCACTTCCAAAGCGGATCATGCATAAAGAGGAGCAGTGCACAGACCATCTACCACCATGGCTTAAGCTGAATTAAGTGAGTACTTACACTGACGATAGTGGATAGCACATCATGGATTTGCCTATATAGCAAAATATACATATCTTGTTAATCAAGTTTAAAGTCAATTGGTTTATAGAGCAAAAACCAAGAAATACGCTTGGTAAGTTTTCGGAACTGTATATCAATAACAGTGACGTCTGAATAGGTGACAGAGATCAATTCACCAGCGAATATAATAACATGAACAGCTGCGGCCGATAGGAAAAACTCAGTGATGTATCAAAGAGGCTTAATCCAAAAATTTAAGCCTTGCTGCACACCACAATTTGGATATCTTAATTAAATATCAGAATCCAATAAATGCGATAATTAAAGCATGTCTGTGAGTATTATGTTTATGAGTTACCGTTTACAGAAATATAATTGTAGTGTTTTGGGGATAAATCTGGCCATTTGGGGTTTTTATCAACTTTTCCTGATGAAAAATGAAACACATAACGCTCTTGAAGAGGTAATTGAAGATCAAATGAAGATTTCAGAATGTATATTGCCATTACTCGAGAATATTGACTCTTGTAAAGGTATAAAACATCAGGTAGACATCGTGAAGGACTCTCCCTGCGTGTTTTAAATTATGCGAAAGAAGTTATTATTTAAAGGAATCTGAAAATATTCCTATATGATGACGGTCTTTATTGTGGTTTGTGTGCTTGCTGTCACTTTTGTACGGTTCACAATACGCAGTAGTTTATCACTGTTCTACTTCCGTAACACAATAGGACCTATCAATTTCTCCGATTCATGGTCGACATCAGTAGAAATACAAAACGCACTAATCAATGCACAGCCACAAATGTGAACGTTCCACTCAAATATACAGTATTTATTTATTTATTTCATTGGTGTTTTACGCCTTACTCAAGAAAATTTCACTTATACGACGGCGGCCAGCATTATGGTGGGAGGAAACCGGTCAGAGCCCAAGGGAAACCCATGATCATCCGCAGGTTGCTGCCATACATTCCCACATACTGTCGGAGAGGAAGTCACCGTGGGCTGGACTTGAACTCATAGTGACCGCATTGGTCAAAGGCTTCTGGACCAATACGCTGAGCTAGCGTGTTAACCATCTGAGCAAAAGAGACCCCAAGGTGTAGAGTAGGAATGATCCCTCATGTGAGAAGATCATCAGTGTCCTGCTCTCGTGTTTTGTTTAGGCTCATGAGAATCACATCCCTGCACTTGTCATCTGTCGTGAAACCACGAATACAGCATGCACAAGTCTGCGGCCATTACTCCTCACGCCACGTCAAAGCCGTTGTCTTCTTTTGTTTAATATTCTTTTAATTTTACACCATCTGGATTCACCTCTCGCTCGGTTTTCAACAAAGGTTTGGTTACGTGGACAGACAGACACAAACAGGCGGACAGTTAGGCAATTACAGTATTCTCCCAGCACCTCCTCCTGGGGCTACACAAATATCAATCTGTCAATCAAACTGTTTCTACCGTGAATCAGAGATTGCGACATATATACAGGTGAAGTAAAATTATGGCGAATGTCTATACGTATGCCGTGACGATTTGTATCGGGTTGTGTTAATTGGTCCGAAGTATTCATCCTTTTTTTTCTTTTTTTTTTTCTTTTTTTTTTCTAGCGGACTTCATTATATATAACTTATTAAATCTGGTATAAAATGACACACTGTGGATATAGCCCTGAGCATATGTGTATAGATGATGGGGCATGTGCTGACATACATACAGGTACTGAAGTATAGCCAGTGTACTCACATAATGTAGGTTTGCACTGAACAGTGTGTCGTGTTTTCATAAATAACACGATCTTGCTGAAGTGCTGACCTACAGATAGCAGCATTATACTTGAGCCTAATCTTCTCCAGGACGCCTGTACTCATGCAAATTCAGTTAAAACCACGGTAAGGCTATATTTCACATGGCACAATGCATGCCGTTTATTATTTATGTATTTATTTCATACCTGACAGAGGCTGGAATAAACCCACGAGAATTCACAAGTTGCTGGCAGGTCAGCATGGGAGGCCAATAGGGCTGGATTTGAACTCATTTGAACGCATTGGTGAGAGGCTCTTGGGTCATTGTGTCGCAATAGCACGTAAAGCACTCTTCCATGGAGGCCCCGCTTCTCTCTCAAAATAGGTGTCCTACCAAATAAAAATCTCCCTGCACATATTATGCGCCCATGTTCAAAGAATGGCTTGAGTGTGCAGGTTATATATATACATGTAAGTATACTTGATTTCGCACGCCCCAGCCACCCGCCTTACTTCACCCTATTTGCGAGTTTCGTTTCATTCCCCATATAAATATAGTAGGAGCATACAGACACATACATGGTAGCTTTCGACAGAAGTAAAATTCCGAAGGACTTCTATTTCAAAATCAGGAAACATTGATAAGTGACATGCAATTAAACAAGGAGAGTAATTTTGATATCCAACAATACGGTAGCGTAAAACAGGATTCAAATGGTTAGTTACCAGGTAATATTCAGTCAATTTAGATTTAAAGAGTGATGTAGAACTGATAGACTTCAGACACAGGGATAATTTATTCCTCTCTAGCGGACTTTTGACTTTTGATGTGTGAACTGTTGATGTGGTGCTATAGATTGGTTTGTGAAGATAGAAGTTCAGGGTTCTAGTTGGGTAACTGTGTACATCAGACTGTCGTGTAAAAATTTTTCCCAAATTGACCGGCAGTTTTTCCGGGTGATGGATAAATTTACGGTCATTGACGATACAAGAAAATTGATTTAACTCGAAAATATTCAGAAAGTTTTTTTCCTCGAATAACAGCTCGGTGTGCTTTAACCTGCTGGATAAAGTGATAAATCTTGTCTGCTGAACGCGAAAAGATTCGTGACTGGATGACTTCAAGCAGGCTATCGTTAAACATTAACAAAATCAAATGTATGGTCATCGGACCAGTGTCTTCTTCTCCTAAGGAGCTTCCTATGCAAGGGTCAGTTATAGATTATGTTGCCGAATTTAAATTTTTGGGTGTAATGTTTAACAGCAAACTTTTCTGGACATCCCATATCAGTTACATAAGCAAACAAGTGTCTGGCAGCATTGGCATAATTAACCACATTAAACACTATATAAACAAACCAACGCTATTAATACTTTATAACTACCTTAATTTCCCGTTTTCTGAACTATGCTTGTGTTTTATGGAGTAACACTTATCCCTCTCATGTCAGAACCTTGAATCTGTTACAAAAACGCGCAGTGCGTTTAGGAACCCTATCTAATCGACCCGAGCACACAGACCCTCCCTTCAGATCTCTAAATATTTTACCGGTCTCTCTACTCAATTGGAAATATGGTCCCCCGGGAACGGCACACGCTACCGATTTCTCTCAGATCTATTCACTCACTTTCTCTCTTTAAGTCCAAACTGAAATATTTCTTGATGAAACAATTCTGACTTTTTTTCAAACATATAAATGTCTCATGCACCACGGCATTTCTTTTGGGCAAAAACGTTTACTCTGTTATTATTTGCTTATAATTCACCTACAACCAGCGCCATATTACATACTTGTACTTGCCCAGGATAGATCAAGACCTTTGTGACTTTATTCCTGCCATGCTTTAGTTTCTGTAAACATGTTTTCTAATTATACTTATGATAAATAAATACAATGCAATACAATAATGGCTCGTTTTTGGAGAAGGAAAAGCTTTTGTAAGTGTGTTGAAAATGTACTGCCCCATAATAACTTAGCATATGATAGGATACAAATGCAATAGAAACAAATGCAGATTGTCTATGTACACTACCTCCATATGCAGTTCATTGTTTCTTGTTCATGATATGCTAGGGACAGTAACGGGAGCGGGGGGGGGGGGCAGACAGGCTTTCATTAGGCTGAGACTTCCGCTGTTTTTCCTTTCTCGTCGGTCTCTCGTTATGCGGGAATTGCTGTGGGTTAGAGACTGGGCTGGGTAATCTGACCAAATCGCCTATGCACTTGTAGATGTGATCAATTTTATCTGTTTATTGAAGTTTTTGCTATTTTTTTTTCCACCTCGCGACCATGCGGAGAGTACAAGGGGATGAGAGGAAGCTGCCTTCAGTAAATTTTGGTTGACATGTGTAACGTCTTCCTTTATTGCTATGTTAGTTCCTTAATGGTCATTTCTTTTCTCGATGACTTCGATTTTGTGTTTTCTTGTCATAAATTTTACGATAATTCCTCTTGGTTTAGAATCAAGGTCTTCCCGTGTTGGTCCTAGACAATGGGCGATGTCTATGTCACTACCTGTTACGCACATATTTAGCTTTGGGCAAAGCAAGTTTACTACTCTCTTGGTACATATATCTGAGGTTTTATTTAAACCGTCACCACTGATTCCGTAGACACGAAAACTTCTCTTACGTGAATGTTGGTCCACATCCTAGTAATTGGTATAAAGGACTTCTAACAGCTTTTTTATTCCAGCAAGTTCGTCCTGTTCTTTTTCGTCTTGTAAACTTAAGGCATGCATTATCCTTCTCTAAATTAACTAAGCCCAATTCTTACTGCTCAGTTAGAGCCGTTAGCTTGTTTACAATCTTTAGTTCAGTTTGTTCCCTCTGTTGATGAATTTTCTCACCTGCGACTATATCATCTAATTTTGCCAATAGGTTTGACCAGATCTTACAAAGTCCGTGCAACTGTCCAGTCACGCTACCGATAAAGCCGATCGACCATCAGGCCACAGTTACCTCCCAGATGTCCTTATTAAGCTGTACGTGCCTCCGTTACATATTTTACAGTACAAGTTCATATACTTTGGCCATATAGCAAAATGGCTTGAAGCAAAGGCTGAAACTACCACCTACCAAACACAGATGGACTGTCATGAGGCATAATTTGGGCTTTGGCCTTCAGCATTAAGCTGTAGAAATGCAAAACTACCCTCCATGTGAAGCATGTATAAGATGAATCCCGTGTAACTGTCTGGAATACATGAAAGTCACCGGTGTGATCGGAGAGGTGTTTTTTGCCTGTTACCACCATCTTGTTACTGCGTATGAATTATTTCATTATCGACATTATTTATTATGGACAACTGATATTCCAGCATGGTACACAATCTGAATATTAATTTGACTCATTCGCCTGTAACATACCTTGCATCTTTTCTACATCATTGAAAACTGTTGATAACTTCTCTTTCTATGATTCCGTCCTGTTTTCGTACTTTATATACTGTCTTAGTTCTGTGGTAGTCTGTTTTAGACGTCGTTTTGGGAATAGGCCTTGCGAGTATTGACCCGGAAACATGGCAAACGAATTTCTGTTTCGACGCATAGATCCAACCCACTCATCTTTTGCGACCCTATCCCCTATACGCTCAATATCTTTCTTACACGTCTACGTGTATAAACTAGAAACGGATGTATTTAATAATTTTTCATTGGAGTGAGTAAGTGAGTGCTTGGGGTTTAACGTCGCACTCAACAATTTTTCAGTCATATGACGACGAAGGAATCCTTAGAATGCACGTAATGTGCCTCCTTGTTGCAGGACGGATTTCCACCGCTCTAATGCTGCTTCACTGAGACCACTTACCGAAGGCAAGTAATCCGCAACGCCCCGAGCTATTATACTGATACGGGTCAACCAGTCGTTACACTATCACCTTCATGCTGAACACCAAGCGATAAAGCTACAACTTTCTCTTTTAAGACCTTAGGTGTGACTCGACCCAGGATTGACCCTGGATCTACCGTTCCCGAAGCGAACCGTTTCACTGGACATTATGATTTCACGTCACATGAAACGAAACATCTGAAGACTGTCAGATCTGTCTGTGATTCTTGAATGTCCTGTTATGTGAGATTTTCAAGTTCATGACAATGATTTTCAAGTGAGATAGTTGTTTTATTTACTTAATGGATTGGTGTTTTACGCCGTACTCAAGAATGTTTCACTTATACGACGTCGGCCATCATTATGGTGGGAGGAAACCGGGCAGAGCCTGAATCTTCCATGTGGGTATTTCCACGTGCTGTGAAAGTTTTGTTCTGGTTAATGTTTTAATGTTGGTCTTTATGTGTAAAACATAAACTTTATAATGTAATCAGCAACTTAAAGCGAAATCATATGTGAATCCTGACTGAGAGCACATGTGGTCCTGTAGCCATCGTTAACATTAGCATTTTATGCGTAGTGACAGTATAAAGATTTATACTGAAGATTTATCCTGAAGATTTGTTGTATATATATATTTGATTGATTGGTGCATAACTCAATGCTCAGTAATTCTTCAGAAATTTACGCTAGTGGTGCCGTGATTTTGCCCACCTTACAGTGTCTGATGCAAACAAACAGATATTTCAGTGCGTCTGGAGAAGTTTATCATTTTTCAGTTTTATGACCTATACATTGTTTAAGCGTATGTTTGGAGCTTTATAAGCCGCATGCTTCCCACAAAATTTTTTAAAAAGTAAAACAGAACTGAAAAAGAAGTAGCCTTACGATTGTGTCGGCAGTCATCACTCACAGCTAAAGTCATTTTCGCTTTTTTGCACTGGAACCGATTCCCCGCCTTACCATACTAGGTCCTTTGTGCGCGAACAAAATTTTCCGTTCATTAAAAAACATCTTCACGTGATGAATTGTTCCTTGATTTTAATTAAATTTCTATTGATTTTAATTTAATTTCTAAAGAAAATAATTCAGTACAATTTTATTGATTAAAGAATTTCATCGCAAAATAATATTGTCTATAAAACGATTTAACTTAATATTAAACTATTTTGTGATGAGCCGTACTAAAAGGTTTAAATGCAAAACAAGATACAAGAAGTGACAAATTTGTATGTCACCAATAAGCCTCCATACACTTCATATAACCGTTTTCATAGGCTCAGTAGGAGAGCAGTCAGGCGTATATGTCTCAGCACCTATCTTACGGACGTCAGCGCACACTCGTTTAGGGAGCGGGGAACAAAATTGTCTAATTGAGCACTGAACGTCACTAGTTAGCTCATTAGATAACTAAAGACACGTCAATCATAATCCCCTTGGGGGCTTATGGGTGTGTACTCTTTTGTCGCTGAAGGTAAAAAGAAAACCGTTATTGTAACATGTGACCTGTCAGAAATGTTAGGCAACAATTGTTTTTTTTTTTTTACGTAGCGTGGACGTCTGAAAAAAAGTTATATTTCAGAGTGGACAAACTATGGAGAAAACTGACGAGTTTAGCCACTGTGATCATAAGTTCTCGATGGAAACGCGTGTCACTTGCACCTCACAAATTAGCTCATTACATAACTAAAGATACGCCATTTTGTACCTACAGAACTCAGCTAAACTGGTGACAGGCGATTAATCATTTTTGGTCTACCCACTTCACACAGTAGGAATCATAAAAGACTTAGACATAAAAACTCCCCTTTTGGTCTACTTTCTTTCTAAATAGATATCTTGATGCGGTCGAATACGCTGACGAAGCCACCGGGGAATAAATTCAATGTACCGACCTCGGGCTATACGGGCGTATATTTATTGTGTTTAATTAGACTGACACGTTAAATATATGAACAGTTGCAACCCAACAGCAACTGGGATACATGTTCTATTATGATCGGCAACTTCTATACCATCATGATACACGACTTGAATACTGTTTTCTCTCATTAGCCTAAAACATTCCTTGGGTTTTATATAAGAAAATCTGTTGAATGTATGTCTTTGAAATGATTCTGAGCTAATTCGGTGATTTATACACTTTCTTTGATCTATGGTGGTTTGTGTTAAACCTCGTTTTGGGAATTGACCTTTCCATTATTCACCCGGAACGTCCACCATGATTGACGGCTGTTATATGAGAGTCCGTTTTACGCATATATTGATAGCATTATTCCAGTACATATAAAAACTTTCGTGTAACACCTCCAACAATTTGTCGATTATCTTTTAATGGAGAAACGGAGCATGGTTCCGTGCTTAGAAACACTTGTATCTCGACCTCTGTGAAGCACTAGGAGCGGTTTCAAACCCGGCCTTGGGAAGATGATTTGTAATTCTCACGTACTTATTGTTTGTGCGGCTATGGTAACAACAATCGGTTACGCACTTTTGTGTTTGTTGAAGACTTCTATTAATATGTGTGTATGTATGTATGCTTGGGGTTTTCCATCGAACTTCATAATTTATCCGTCATATAACGACGAGGAGTCATCAGTTATCTGTACATATACTATTTCCCTTTGCAGTAGGTCTAACCTATGCCACAAAAGTGCTGCCGTAACTAAAGTATCGTGTCAAAAAACACCAGATGACCACAGTCAGTCACTACTTGATCTAGTCTCTGTGCTGAACGCAAAGCGAGACGGCAACAAATCTACTATTTTTATGCAACGTGTGGGAATAACTTTCCAAGGTCGGTCGTTCCCTCCGCCCATAAATTTGTCCGCTCTGGTATAAGTGAAAAATTCATTATAAATAAATAAATAAGTAAATAAATAAATAAATACAAATATAGCAAAGTTGAGGTTACATTTTCCGTTGCGACAAAGAGAGCTCTGTCGAGTATTCAAGAAAAAAAGCTCATCAACGTCACGCTGTAATATCTTAAATTAATATTAAAAGAACCAGTGCCCTGGCACAATATTTGTTTACCTCATTACTCAGGCTTAAGTAAAACCTGGAGTATCATCGAGTCCCTGAACTTTAACCCATCGCACGGCATTTCAACACTTTGCGGTTAATTTGGTGGTTTTAGGATCGTTAGGTTTTATTAAGCTGGAAGAAACAGCCGTTTTTATTTACAAAACAACAGCACATATATCTGGCATCAACACGAACAGGTTCTCACCCAGACTAGGAAGGTCTACATGTAGATCAAACCAGAGCGGTGTCATACTAAAGATGGTACTGCTGCCTGGATTGGCGCTCAGCTGAGAGCTACGAAACAGGATTGGTTGGCCCAGTCTCTTTACAATATGGCTAGGTCGAGTGTCATGTCTGGTGTCCCTGACATGATGCTTCAGTGAAGGCAGCTCACTGAAAATGAAAAACCGAGTACGTGTATGTCGTTAAGCAACAGATAAATAAATACGTAATAAATAAAAAAATGCAAATGTATCAGGGCTTAAATACTAAAGATTCAACGAAAATCGTGAGTATTATTTTGGCTTTTTAACCCATTACAGGTAATTTGAACATCAGTTAATTTAGTGATTTCGGGGTGCTTGGATTTTAGGACAGGAGCAAGGTACATTTGAATTACAAAACACCAACTACAGCACTGTAGTTAGAAACAGGATCTAAATATGGATACGAAGGTAATTTTTATAGTATATAGTATATATTTTCTTCATGCATCATTTGGGGTAATCGCGCTAGTCTGGCTGTTATATATGCAGGAGAGTACGAGAATTGATACAGATCAAGCCGTTTGGCAGTAATCATTTTGTCTAACCTCGGAAAATAGGGACCGTGTCATATACCACTAACATTCTCGAGAACTCAGATTTGATATATTTTAAGCTACTGGTACATCAGCAGGCAAGTTACGGCTGTAGACGAAAATATTAAAATACTTCAGGAAAGATATTTTGTAATAAAGCGAATCAAATTAACTGATTAAACATAATTAAGACGTACAGCACGGAGAGAAAATCTAAATCAGTGAGGACATCGTGATAGCTGGCAAATTGTCACTCGTAAAAACAGCCTCTTGTCAGTTTACCTCAGTTATAGTTTTATTCTAACTTTTCACATAAATGCATAAATAGTAGCAAATTACACGCCCCTAGCACCATGGCTTAAGCACAGTTAGGTAAAATAAATCAGTGATGCTAATTGCAATTAATTAGACCTTCATTTCTGACGTTGTTTCTAAATCATGTTTTATCGTGAATTCTGTTTTTAAACTTAAATAAGTCTAAACGAAAGCAGCAAAATGTGCTTCTCCGCTATAATATACACCAAACCTTCTCCAGCAAAGATCATCTTAACAGCTACGACACATTTGATGGAAAAAATTATTCAAACGAGGTTTTTCTTCTTGAATGCATTGACAAAAATGATTACATTTAGGCATGGTTTTGAGCATAATGTCGCGATCCTTTTCTGTGTATTTCATCTTGATGCATGTATTAATACACCCATCTCTGTTTTTTTTTTTAAATAAATACAATTATTGGGTGCATATTTTACGCCCCATCTCCTCAATTTTAAGTAAACTTATCAAACTCATTATACCAGGGCGTGTGCATCCGGGAGCATCATAATTGGCCTGAATTCACACCTTTCTCAAGTAAAATTAATAATTTAGGATAATTCTTTAAGTGCATGTTCAAATTTAATAGAATTTAGTAATTTATACAGAAAGGTTAGTCTTATTTAGCAAATACACACTATAATAATCAGACACAACTGATGAAGAGTTCAGTAAATAGTTGTAAAGAGTGTATTTGCGATGCACTGTTCTATCTAACTTTTTATCTGATGTATTATTTTAAAATTTTAACGAATGTATGTCTGTTAGTAAGTGAGTGAGTGAGTGAGTGCTTGGGGTTTAACGTCGTACTAAACAATTTTTCAGTCATATGAGGAGGAAGGAATCCTTAGAATGCATGCAATGTGCCTCCTTGTTGCAGGACGGATTTCCACCGCTCTTTTATCTAGTGCTGCTTCACTGAGACGACTTACCGAAGGCTAGTAAGCCGCACCATCCGAGCCATTACACTGATACCGGTCAACCAGTCGTTGCACTATCACCTTCATGCTGAACGCCAAGCGATTAAGCTACAACTTCCTCTTTTAAGGTCACTGGGTGACATCGCCATGATGTCATGATAACAATGGTGACTCAGGCGTTAAACCCGAATCAAAGCAAAGGAAACCACAAGACAGTTTTCATTTTGAATTTTGTAGATGTATACTAACTTAATTAAATAGTATATTAGTAAAATATTGATAAGGCGTCGTTATAATTAGGCTTCGGTATTTAACGTTAAGCTCTGGTACCCTTCCGTGTGATGTGAATTCTAACAACAGATTTGTACCTGTACATCTACATTTCGATGTGTACTGGCCCTATTTATTTATATATTTATTTTATTTAGTCGATGTTTTACCGCCGTACTCAAGAGTATTTAACTGAACACCGATGGCGGTCAGCATTATGGTGAGAGGAAACTGGGCAGAGCCTGACAGAAACCCACGACGCTCATTCATATGACGTGTACACCATACCCCGCACCCCGTCCCTTATCCTTCTCTACATCTTTCATGTAATCCACACCTAAAGACTCCAAAGCGGATGTATATGAAAGTGTTTGTATTTGATTGGACATTTCTATTTCACGCACCAGTGTTCCCTGTCGTGGAGAACAAAGCATCTTAATACGTTATTCAGATCTTTGTATGACATTTTCAAGGCCTTCTTTGCCAAATAGGATACATTTATTAGATTTATGTTTTACGCTGCACTGAAGACTTTGAAATAAGAGGGCTCAGATGGATATGCGTTAAAACGGCGTTGTTATTTGTATCATTTACCACACAATAAATTATATTCCATGACGTAATTTATTTGTTGAATTTTAATTACACTTCATTGTTATTAGAAAGCTCAGTGCGAGAGTAGTCATGCGTGCATCTTCGGGCGTACATCCCACAGACGTCAACCCACACACTGCTGGAGAGATGATAACAGAAGGCGTCACGGATCACTGATGTCACAAACTGGCCAATTGCAACAGTAAATGTACGTCAATGATAGGTAATTACTTAGAGTTGTTTTGACACGATGCCTTGACGATGGATCTGGTTTTATATGCCTATATACTTCTAACGTAATAGACAAGTAATGTAAGTCGGAAAGACAAAAGGTTAACTTTGACTCAATATTTGGCATTTTATTTTGCCATCATCAAGGGAACTAAATGTCATGGTGAACGTTACAGATATATGTACAGGAATGGAGACAAAGCCACAAAATACAGACTAGGAGTTAAATCAACTAAATACATAGATACGGCAAAATAAAACAGCCAGATAACATAACAGCCAGACATTACCTAACAACAAAGGCCTAAGTCATATGGGCATTATCTAATATATAGTATATAGACGTTATCTAATATATAGTATATGGACATTATCTAATATATAATCATTATCTAATTATAGTATATAGACGTTATCTAATATATAGTATATGGACATTATCTAATATATAATCATTATCTAATTATAGTATATAGACATTATCCAATATATAGTATATAGACAATATTTAATATAAAGTATATAGACATTATCTAATATATAGTATATAGACATTATCTAATTATAGTATATAGACATTATCTAAGTAATATTCTATACTGCCTTTAAAGCCATTATAAAATATTGTTCAGATGATGTCTGGCTGTTACCTGTATGTTATCTTGATGTCAAATTGATTCCTTCGATTATCGGAGTTACACTACTGGTGTATGACGTTGAACTAATCAGTGGATCACAGAGTTTCTATCAACGTGTGTTTTGCATAAAAGTAATCTATTCTGAAGTTTTTCCTCAGTGGATCTATTGACGCTAATACTGACAAGTAGTATATTATACAGCTTTACGCTGTTTTTGTTCAAATTTCAAAAGCATATTTTAGCAAATTTCAGTGCACGTAGAAATTACAGTAGTTCAGAAAATATACGCTAATAGTTTATTTAGTTATTTGATTGCTGTTTGACGATGTACTCAAGAATATTTCAGTTGTGCTCTAAAATAAAACGAACCAATTAACATTGTGAAATACATTTTCAAAGCCTTATTGTACTTTAGGTTTATATGCAATTTAACTGTTGTATTTCAGCAAATATAAATGAAATCATCAATCTACTAAAAAGTGATGACAATAGTGTCATTCTGGAAATCCGATCGTGACAGGTGTAGTACACAATCACATCGTGACAGGTGTGTACAAATCACATCGTGTGACCGATGTTGTACAGTTCACATCGTGTGACCGATGTTGTACAGTTCACATCGTGTGATCGATGTTGTACAAATCACATCGTGTTACCGATGTTGTACAAAATTTACGTAATGTGACCGATGTTACATTACCTTTATTAACCTGGTACGTCCATTTCGGTTGAAGGCGGGTATGTCTGTCTGTGATTTTGGCACTGTCAATAAAAACCGATTTTAGCAGTACTTATTACTTATTCACAGCCTGATGTTTTTTTTCTGTACATAACCTTTATTACAAGGTTTCTTGAATATATCCCATACAGTGTACAAAATAAATGTTACTTCAATAAGTCTGGTGCGGCCCACACAATAAGCCTTACATACACGTACATTGTAGATATATGTGACACCGCTAACATAGCAACATTTGAGTCACGTTGTAATTTTTCACTTCATTCAAAATTAGCTTGGAGAAAAGATTCCCTTATTGTAAATAAAAACATTGTCTAAATGACAACTTAAAGAGTACTTGTCAACCGAGAGTGCGCCGAAATCCGGGAACATCAGCTTGCACTTGTGCTTAAAACGAGGTCATATAATTTTAGCATAATGTGGTTACTGTCGTGGTGTGAGGTATGGTGCACAAAACATCCGGTTTGAACCCAGATGAAATTATTTTGCCAGTCAGGTAGAAAAAAAATCAAGCTGAGGGGTCAAGGTGAAATTGGTTAATTATCTGTTTGGTTGCCCGCAGGCGATATCAAGACGTTGATGTATAGAGGAGTGCCAATTAGGTTATGTCCTGTTATAAAATTTGCATAAGAAAATAATCGTTGTTTCAAAATTGTATAAAAGCTAAGGATGCTGAGGTGTTTAGGCACACATCAGTGAACCTCTCAGAGCTACAGATCAACAGACCGTGACGTCTTCTTACCCAGGTATGTTATGTACGGTACAGGTTATCAGTTTGAACACATGCTCTAGTAAATCATTTTATTGAACGCATTTGTTCAACTTTGGTAAATGCTGTTTAGCAAAGCTCTATTATATATATCACTCAACACTTGTCTTTAAATGCTAATTATCTGATTGGGGATATTTTTCATCATTCAATATAGTACCGTTAACGTATTTGTCCTAAAAATTCAATCCCGCCATAATGCTGGCCGCCGTCGTATAAGGGAAATATTCTTGAGTACCACTTAAAACACCAATCTGAAATAGTCTTGAGTGCGGCGTAAAGCAATCAAATATATGAATAAGCGGTGCATACTAGAGAGAAGTGCATGTTCATGTAACGGCCATAAAAATATCACTCGTGTTAGAGAAGCATTTTTCCATTTGGACAATATTACTTTCCAAACAAACCTCAAACCTTCGTAAGATCTACAGGATTCTTGGAGAATTGAAAAAAATGGGTAACTTGGCTTGGCGCTATTTTAGGTGGGTCAAATACAATTATCAAGGGAAAGTTTTTTATTCACTATATCAAATTAACTGGCTCATTTTTCTGTAGTTTTAACGAATTCTATCAAATTTATACTCCATGAAAGGCTGGATATGTTACTGCTTGTGAAGCCGTGGGGGCCGCAAGCGGTCGGTGGCGCTCGCGTGACTCTACGTGGAAGACCCCTCTTGTCTTCCACCAATATTGTGTAGATATTGGGAAAATGCGTTAGTAACATGCCGACAGTGTGTAGTTTACCATGGGTACTCCGATTTCTTGCGCCCATGAAACTGAGCGCTGTCGTATAAGTGAAAAATACAATCTCTGAGTGTGGTGTTAAGCAACAATAAGACAGTAAAGAGAAAATAAATAAATTCAATAACAGTTCATTCGCTTCGATTGCAGATATACATCGTCCTTCAAAATGCGTCTCTCCACGATTCTCGTCCCGCTGGCGGTGATAGTGTATCTCTGTGTTGTGTCCGTGCTTGGACAAGTTAATTACCAAAGATCTCAGAAAGTCACTAGGCCGCCCTACGGTGAGTTTTACTTTGGGTGAATAGTTATTTATGTATTTATTTGATTTGTGTTTTACGCCGTGCTCAAGAATATTTCACTTATACGACGGTGGACAGCATTATAGTGGGTGGAAGCCGGGCAGAGCCCGGGGGAAACCCACGACCATCCGCAGGCTGCTGGCAGACCTTCCCACTTACGGCCGGAGAGGAAGTCAGCATGAGCTAGACTTGAACTCACAGCGACCACATTGGTGAGAAGCTCCTGGGTCATTACGCTGCGATAGCGCGCTAACCAACTGAGCCACGGAGGCCCCAATTTGGATGAATAGTGAAGAGATTGTCTGATTTTTCATACACGTGCACTCTTTCCATCCTCAGAACTGAGTTAACTGATTTACCCTCAGCGTTATTCCTTGTTGAAATCTAAAATAGTTCTACCTGTATATATATATATATAGAAAAAAAATAGATCAATTTCATTAATATTTCCATGATCTCCCATGCTCTGGGTTACGCGAAATTTTGAATGTGTTGTATTCACCATAAACTTTTAGGAACTTGTAAAATGTAGTAAATTTAGGAGAAAATAAATGTATAAGAATTATCAGGTAGCTGTTTGTGTATAAGGAGCAGTGTTTTGTAAGGAGTATTGTACTCAAGGTTGTGTAATACGATTAAAGACGTACAGCATAGAGAGTAAAACCAGAGCAGTGACGACAGTGCGATAGACGTACAGCATAGGGAGTAAAACCAGAGCAGTGACGACAGTGCGATAGACGTACAGCATAGGGAGTAAAACCAGAGCAGGGACATGAGTGTGTTGGACGTACAGCATAGACAGTAAAACCAAAGCAACGACGACAGTGTGATAGACGTACAGCATAGGGAGTAAAACCAGAACAGCGACATTAGTGTGATAGACGTACAGCATAGAGTGTAAAAGTAAAGTAGCGACGACAGTGTGATTGACTTACAGCACAGAGAGTTAAACCAGAGCAGCGACATCAGTGTGATAGACGGACAGCATAGAGGGTAAAACCAGACCAGTGACATCATTGTGTGATCAGTGTAAACAAAGATGTAAGGATTTTAACTGCAATTTATTGGACATCACTGGCCTAGATTTACTCAAAATGATTTTCTCAAAACATTAAAACAATGCAAAAGGACCAGGCTGAGACCGCCAGCACAATCCTGGTTTATGCAGGAATGCAATATAATTAAAGACGTGCAGCACAGAGAGTAAAACGAGAGCAGGGGCGACAGTGTAATAGCTGGCAAATTATCACAATTAACAGGTGAAATACCGCCTCTGACAAATTTACATCAGTCAGGGTTTTATTTTAACTGTTCATGTTATTGTATAAAAAGTAGCAAATTACACGTCCACTAGCACCATGACTTAAACAGAATTAGATTTCAAAAATGCAGTGGTGTTAATTATAACTGATTAGATGTCACTGTTCTAGAATTACTCAAAATGATGTTTCTTTTATAACTACTTGTAAATGGTTTATTATTAAGTTTCATGGCACAAATCAGACAGAAAAAAAAGTACAGTCTACACACAGGTTGGATTCAAATTTCAAAATAAATAAGACCGCTTATCATCTAAAAGTATAAGATTTCAAATAGTTTACACTTTACACGTTTTTCTTAGCTTCTTCCTCGGTTTAAAACAATTTGTCTGCGTAGTGATATTTGCCGGCGTCGATAGCGGCACAGCCGACCTGGGTTTGGGCCAATGCAGAGAGTTTTAAAATTCTGTCTACTTGACCACCATGGACAGAGTTAGTCAAATTGTGTTACTCCTAGCTGTACATGCTATTTTTAAAAAATATTTATCGCAATCTCAAAAACCCTAACATGAAGCTCATAATAAGGTTGTTTCAATGATGTTACGATGTACGAGCAATTGCAACAATATGAACTCCGCTTTGTTTAGTGGGCTCTTAACCCAGTAAACAACCTTCATTGTGATGTGATGCCAGTCATCTTGCTGTCTTGGTATATATCAGAACTGTCTTAGTATCAGAACTGCTATATTTTTGGATAAAAAATAAGACTACAAATATATTATTAATTTTTATATTTAGCGTAAGTAATGTAATATTTTCAAATGAAGTTTTTAATAGCCCTTCTGATAATATTTCTTTTAAATTAAAAGAAACTTTAAATCTAATGTGGACAGGTGGTGGATGTCAAGGAGCTTACTGCTGTGGTTCCAGAAGATATAATCCGCAAGTAGAAAAGTGCTGTGGTACAACAGTCATCCCAAAGGATGGCGAATGTTGCCATGGGCAAACGTACCAGACGAACAGTCATGTCTGCTGTGGTCAAACACTCGTCCCTAAAGGCAGCTGCTGCGGTAATGAAGTTATCGACACAGGTTATGGAGAAAAGTGTTGCTACGGACAGAAGTACAGCGATGCCACCCATGAATGCTGTGGAGAAAAAGTTGCCACAAAGGGCAGCTGCTGTGGCAATGATGTAACCGGGAGTGGAGAAAAGTGTTGCTACGGACAGAAGTATTACACTGCCACCCATGAATGCTGTGGGCAAAAAGTTGCCACTAAAGGCAGCTGCTGTGGCAATGATGTAACCGGGAATGGCGAAGGTTGTTGCTACGGGCAGAAATACTACACTGCCACCCATGAATGCTGTGGGCAAAAAGTTGCCACTAAAGGCAGCTGCTGTGGCAATGATGTAACCGGGAATGGCGAAGGTTGTTGCTATGGACAGAAATACTACACTGCCAACCATGAATGCTGTGGACAAAAAGTTGCAACTAAAGGCAGCTGCTGTGGCAATGATGTAACCGGGAGTGGAGAAAAGTGTTGCTACGGACAGAAGTATTACACTGACAGCCATGAATGCTGTGGACAAAAAGTTGCCACTAAAGGCAGCTGCTGTGGCAATGATGTAACCGGGAATGGCGAAGGTTGTTGCTACGGGCAGAAATACTACACTGCCACCCATGAATGCTGTGGGCAAAAAGTCGCCACTAAAGGCAGCTGCTGTGGCAATGATGTAACCGGGAATGGCGAAGGTTGTTGCTACGGACAGAAATACTACACTGCCAGCCATGAATGCTGTGGCCAAAAAGTTGCCACTAAAGGCAGCTGCTGTGGCAATGATGTAACCGGGAATGGCGAAGGTTGTTGCTACGGGCAGAAATACTACACTGCCACCCATGAATGCTGTGGACAAAAAGTTGCCACTAAAGGCAGCTGCTGTGGCAATGATGTAACCGGGAATGGAGAAGGTTGTTGCTACGGACAGAAATACTACACTTCCACCCATGAATGCTGTGGGCAAAAAGTTGCCACTAAAGGCAGCTGCTGTGGCAATGATGTAACCGGGAATGGCGAAGATTGCTGCTACGGACAGAAATACTACACTGCCAGCCATGTTTGCTGTGGGCAAAAAGTTGCCACTAAAGGCAGCTGCTGTGGCAATGATGTTACCGGGGCTGGAGAAGGATGTTGCTACCGACAAAAGTACTACACTGCCAGCCATGAATGCTGTGGACAAAAAGTTGCCAACAAGGGCGGCTGCTGTGGCAACGATGTAATTGGGAGTGGAGAAGATTGCTGCTACGGACAGAAATACTACACTGCCACCCATGAATGCTGTGGACAAAAAGTTGCCACTAAAGGCAGCTGCTGTGGCAATGACGTCGTCGGGAATGGAGAAAATTGTTGCTACGGACAGAAGTACTACACTGCCCTCCCATGAATGCTGTGGATTTAATGTTGCCAACAAGGGCAGCTGCTGTGGTAATGATGTCATCGGGAGTGGAGAAGATTGTTGCTACGGACAGAAGTACTACACCGCCAGCCACGTTTGCTGTGGGCAAAAAGTCGCCACTAAAGGCAGCTGCTGTGGCAATGATGTTACCGGGGCTGGAGAAGGATGTTGCTACGGACAGAAGTACTATACCTCCAGCCATGAATGCTGTGGACAAAAAGTTGCGACAAAGGGCAGCTGCTGTGGCAATGATGTGGTTAACCCCGCGAATGAAGAAGATTGTTGCTACGGACAGAAATTCTACACGAACAGCCATGTCTGCTGTGGTCAAAAAGTTGTACCAAAAGGACACTGCTGTGGCACGACTGAATTCAATCCAGACGTGAAAGCTTGTTGCTCTGGAACTGTTGTAAACCGCTCAAAAGGTAACCCTTGCGGGGGCGGGTTTTACCCGTTTTAATTTAAAACCTGGACGATGACCACTCAACGATCCCATTGGCGTAGGAAACTTGTGTTTTGGTGAAATCAAGCCAACGAGAACATTGCTTTTAATCTCATAAACATTAAAAGAGATTCAATATTTGCCTCTTTCTTAGCATGGAATGCTTTTCGTCTGTTCATGTTAATTTAGCCCAGATGTCTTTTGTGATCACGCTTTATAGATGTACCTCAAAATCATGGTTATAACGTTTAGTTCTCACACAGTAGTCTCCCTTATTTCAATACGATAAACCTGTGCAGTGTGTATGTGTAAAACACGTACACATTTGTGATACATGTATTTGTATTGTTTAGTCACACTTTATTAAAACAAAAAACATATTGCGTCAAATAAAATTTTGCTCTCATGTATATAATGCAAGTGTTATGTCTTTATTGGTTCTGCATGATAGCACATATTACATATTTTTCTTTGCCAGATATTATGCCTCAGCGTCTGTGGAGTTGTCTGCGTGTATCCCACTCTGCAGATGAACAAATAAATTCGGATTTAATGTTTTGTTCGGTCTACTCATGGATAGCTAGCTTGATAAAACTATTGTTATGTGAATGAAGCTTTAAAACATATTTTCCCATGCATGAATATAGCTCTCTGGCTCTGTTATTAACCTCCACTTTCACGCCCTCTATTGTACACCACCGTACCAGGCAAATTTCTGCCTTCTCTACAGACATGAACGAAAAATACACGTAGTCCTTATGGATATGTTATCCCTTAATCTGGCCACTCTGTCGCTGAAAAGTACACTTTTGTTGAAGAAAAAGCGTGTTTTACACTCATATCAAATATATTTACCTCTGGTAGACAAGCAACATAGTAGACTGTGGGTGTATCTTTCTGGATGTGTAACCGCACCCGCTATTGGTAGGAGGAACCCCGTAGTGGTCAGCGAATTTTTGTTACATATGGGAGGCATTATGGTAAACTTTGCCCCTACATGCAAGGTATAGTGAGAAAGCAAATATCTCGACTAGATTAAAATATTGTTTTTTATGATTGCTGTTTCACGCCGTACTCGCCGATTATTTCAGTTATACCACAGCTGCCAGCATTCTGGTGGAAGGAAACTGGCCAGAGCCGGGCAGAAGCCTACGACCATCCGCAGATTAATAGTAGAGCTTACTACTTACGGCCAGAGAGGAAGCCAGCATGAGCTGGACTTAAACTCACAGCGACCACACTGGTGAGGGGTTCGTGGGTCATTTGGCAGCGATGGCGTGGTAATCACCTCGGCCACGGAGGAACACTCGAAATATTGTTTTAACGTGTGAAAAATGTCCGTGTATAGATTTGACAGTTGGTCAAAAAGTAATAATGAAGACTTCTTTGTTTAGGTTTATATTTGATTATCATTTGACGCCATTTTGAAGAATTTTTCACTATTTCGATGCGAATTAGTTTTATGAATGTAGCCTCCGGAATGTATCGTCCGTAATGTAGCATCCGGGATATTACAGAGACCATTGGTAAGCTAATGAGAAAGTCTTATGGTGTTCAGCAAATGTTAGAATTAGCTGATGTGAGCACCGTTGACCGACCTAACTGGTCAATCATACAGGACGTCTGCCTTCAAACAGCCAATATGGCAGCGACAAACGAGCATAATTACATGTTTTGACCAAGGCATTATATGTAACATACGATGTATAATTCGGTATCAAGAACAAGGGTTTACAATGAGCGTGATCGCCTTCATAGGTCAATTCCAATCTGTTTAAAAACACATATTCTCCGCTGCAGTGCTGCCACGCTGCGGTGCTTGTGAACTTCATGTACATGTACGATTTTGCTTGATGGGCACGCCTGGGTCTATGAAGAAACAGTAACCCACTAAAAGAATAAAAAAAAGTACACCGCCTTATGCCAATTTCTTTTATGCGGGCAGTGCAGCTTATTAATAAACAGATTACAAAGAGACAAATGGACTAAATACGAACAAAATCCAAAATACAGCATGATTCCCCGCCTTGTATAGCCTAAAGTTGAGTTCTTTCGGGCTCAACTGCAACAGCCATATGTGAGACACTATTCGAAAACATGTGCTTGGTCCAGCCAGGGTGGAACTAAGGCGAGCTAATACACGTTAGGGCCAAAGCCCTTAACTTTATGTCACATACATGTCTGTGGACGGCTGTAATAAGTTTGAATCTTATCGTATTATTTAGTTAAATGTTTACTTTATTAATAATAATCCCAGCTTATTGGAGGTTATACTAGAAATAATGTTGGCGTTCCCCGTCATCTAAAAACATGTTGGGACTGAGGAAGTATAATTTGCTAGCGACAAAAGTTAATTTGCAAAAGCATTATGGCACTGACGATCCTACAGTAGCCCCCTATATATAGATGAGATTCTAGAGTAGCCCTTATGTTTGGTTAATTATGCCGGGGGCACGACTTTTAAACTAATTAGACTTTTTTTCCCAAAAAATATTTTTCACCACATTTTTTTTCTTTACAAACATTTTTGTTTTTTCACCATGTCATTTTAACGGTTCCATGCAGGAGGCACAATGTAGACAAATTATAAAGAGAACTTAACCCCACCCCTACTTTTCACAACTTCTTCCCATTTTCCCGGCCTGTTTAGCATATAAACCTAAAAGAAAGTAGGTTATGTAGGTTAGAACGTTACAGTGCGCCTCAGGGGCCATATACTCACTCTGATATACTCGATCTACTTACTTACGCTTGAGTGCTCCTGTTGTTTTTTGTCTTTTTTTTTGTTCCTGACGTCTATAAACTTTAAACGGGTGTTTTTAAAAAGCTGTCTTGGATTGGACGTTTGGGTTTCACTCGCCAGCTTGTGTGCTGTCGGGAAGAAAACATCATAAGTTTGCCAGATCTCTATGTGTTCTCTGGATATCTTTATTGATCACAGATATTATCGTATGTCTTCCCTGCATTATTGGAAACTGAACACTGTTTCTCCCCAATCACTTTTTAGCTTTAATCACGAAATGTGTATTATTTCTTGCGAGTTTTTCTGCTGTTCTTACTGTACCTTGGAAATGGACCTTGAGATCATCGACTGGTGATCCACGTTCATGTTCTACGAGTAGTACACGATTGTTGGACTTGACACTAAGTTTAAGTCTTTCTGCGGACTGATTCACAGGGACGAAAATTTTCAGCTGATAAGATGGTTTCAGCTGGTTTTTATTTTTTTTTTATAATTGATTGGTGCTTTACGCCGTGCCCAAAAGTATTTCGCGTGTACGACAGCATTGCGGTGGGAGGAAACCAGGCAAAGACCGGGGGAAACACACGACTATCTGCAGGTTGCTAACAGACCTTCCTACGTAAGGCCGGAGAGAAAGCCAGCATGAGCTGGATTTGAACTCACAGCAACCGCATTGGTGAAAGTCTAATGGGTCATTGCGCCGTGCTGACGTGCTAATCCTGTTGGCCACGGATGCCCCCCCACCCTCTCCCTAGCTGTTTTTTAAGGGACATCAAAATTTCAAAATATCAAATTGTATGGCTCTTTGTGGTTGTGGAATGATTCAGATACTAAATATGGCCGACTGAAACTCTCTACTACATAGTGTTGGAATTTGCACTTCATATAAAAGGTCATCATCAGTAGGTTACGTAATATAATTGTTCAGTCAAGTTCAGTTAACTAAATTCTACTACGACTTATCAGTGCCATGCACTTTTGTTTAAATTTCTGGTGTGTTTTCCCTTTGCATTTGTTTGCCTCTTATCAACTTTCAGCTTGGGTGTAAAATTACTTATTAGGTTGTGTCAGAAATATTCTGACGAAATTTAACCAAAAAACGGCGACATTCTGATGGGATTAAGTCGAGATTTAATGCTCATTACGGAATTTGTTTGATATTCAGACGAGATTGTCGATGGAGACTCGTCGGAATCTCGCCTGAATTTCCCATTGTTGTCCTAATTTCGACCTAATTCCGACAAAATCTCGCAATGTTCTATCGTTGTTCTTGCTTTAGGGCAAATATTCAGGAGAGAGTATCGCGGGATCCGGCTTCCATAGTAACACATAATGCCACTGGCACTTGTTTTTAAATGTCCTCCCAGGTAGACCGAGACCATGAAGTATTTGTGTGTAAAACTAAATTTCCGAAGTTAGCATTATGAACTGGATAAAGTATTCTTAGATTAATGCATTTTCCTTTCAATCCTGTGGACTTCCAACGTATCGATTTGTAGAGCTTGTGACGTTCTAGTCATTAAGGACAATTAAGGAAGAGACTCTAAGGGACATCAGAATAGAGGTGACAGGCTAAAAGAAAGAGACTATAGCAGAATACAGGTCAACCCTAACTACCAATGCGAGCGCACCCAGGAGCGTCACTATGACATTGGATTAAAACCCATCTCACGCAAAAATGTAAACAACCTCTTCCAGGATATGACGGTCGGGTGCCACGGGTACGAACTACATGACACGAATAATATTATTTAGCCACGGGCAAACGGACAAATAAGTGAGTGAGTGAGTGCTTGGGGTTTAACGTCGTACTCAACAATTTTTCAGTCATATGACGACGAAGGAATCTTTAGGGTGCATGTACGTGTACCTCCTTGTAGCAGGACGGATTTCCACTGCTCTTTTATTTAGTGCTGCTTCACTGAGACGACTTACCGAAGGCAAGTAAGCCGCCCCACCCGAGCCATTATACTGATACGGGTCAACCAGTCGTTGCACTATCCCCTTCATGCTGAACGCCAAGTGAGAAGTTACAACTTCCTCTTTTAAAGTCTTAGGTGTAACTCAAATAAGTAGGAGTACTTTATATGACAAGGATGTCCCTGACACTCATGCGGTCATACACTTTGTAACCGTATAATCTATAGCCGAGATTCTACAAACGTATTTTAAAATTAAGTAGGACTGAGTGATTTTTTAAATATTTTAATGAGTCTAATTCAAAGCAACAATGCTCTAAATCACATGACGAAGAAAATGTCATTCAACAAATCTGATCATAACCAAAGTTCCACAATTCATACTGTGACCGGTTGCATGAATCCATGCTAATTTCGTACCTGTGTACTGTCTTGGTTCTTTGCTGCATTGCGTTAAACATTGTGATGTGAATTGGCCTTGTGAGTATAAACCAAGAACGTTCATTTGGTTTACGGGTGGTACACGAAATTCTCCTTTGACGCATACATATATTTTACTGATTTAACAGTGTCCTGACCAATGAAATCCCCTCTTAGATGATGCACGCCTCTTCAAAAGACGTGTGCATTTACGTCTACAATTCACATTACGACAGCCACTCCGCCTTAATTAGAAACTGACTGCGTCCATAACACACTCACAGTTTTCAATCCCATCCCCTACACGCTCTGTATGTTTCTTCCACATCAATTTACATTAAAAATGACGAGTAAAAGAATCGGACTTTGAATGGGCATTTGGATTTCACCCAGAAGTCTCTCTGCCGTGGGGAATAAAAGGTCTTAAGTTTGCCAGGTCTCTGTGTGAGATGTTCAAGCCGTGCTTTTACATAAGAAGACTACTAAAGATGTCAGAGAAAACAACGTTGCCATTGCCCGTGACGTAGTTCATTTGTAAAATTTAATCTTTACTTCATATCAAATTATCATTGTTATTAATAAGCTCAGGGAGAGAGAGCAGTCATGCGTGCATCTCTGGACGTACCCAACTTACGTCTGCGCGCATCCTTCTGCAGAGATGCTAACAGAAGGTTTCACGGATCGCTGAGCGTCAGAAATTAACCAATTAGAAAAGTAAACATACGTCCGTGACAAGTGATTACTTTGTGTTTTGTTTCTCCACAAGATGTGTTGAGGAAGGCTTTGGAGGGATTGGCCTATATACCTGATAATTTATTTTGCACAATATAAATCTCTTCTGCAGTTCACGACAAATACTATGTAACACAACGTATAAACGTAAGACAGCATCGCATAACATAGGATCGAAAAACAAGTGTCATGTATGATTTTGTAAAAATCTTACCAGTTCATTTTGAAGATTTCAGTACCATTTAGCACTATACACCTGTCCAGTAATAATAGAAACGGGAAATGAATGCCTGTCTAAACACACTGTATTAAAATGAATTGCCATCATCCCAAAGAATTTAGGCAGCTAAGTGCTGAATAGTGACGCTATTCGATGTTGAACAAATCGGATCGTCACCGGTTTTGACATTTTTTACCAATATGTAAGAAACCTCGAATTACACAGTATTGATCGTTATCACAGTTAACTGCTGTAAATTATCAACCTGTTACATATAAACACAAGTACCTTCGCATAGGGTTGCTTGGAATTGTGTCTTATTTCACCTTGGAAAGGACGTATTAATTCTTCTGTCTGTTTCTACATAATTAATACTTTACGATTAGGCATTGATCCCAAAAAGTGACTTTAGCATAACTCAAGTCAAGCCTTAAAACCTGGATAATTGACGCAGTTTAAGGCATTCACAGTGTGACACGTTCGATCTAACATAACATTTATTAGAGTTTCTTAAATATTTCTTAAATATAACTGACACGGCCTACAAACCAAGCATTCAAATCACATTTCCAATTTACTCGTTAACTGTTAAGCCATGGTGCTTTATAGGGGTCTTGTACTTTGTTGGTATTTGTGCGTTTAGAGAAACAGTTACAACAAAACCCTGAGAGGTAAATCAACGAGAGGCCGCCTTTCACCAGTTACGTGTGACCATTTGACAGCTATCACACTGTCGTCGCCGCTCTGGTTTTACTCTCTGTACCGTGCCACTTTAATTATACTGGAGAAAACATTTCCAGACTGTAAATATAAACATCGTACAAATGACAATAAAAAGACTCTTGTTAACGGACATTACGATGCGCGTGCATTTGGGAACTTCATTAGTGCCTTGTCTTTTAACAGCGGTCATATAATTTTCACGTAACATTTTATGGTTTTTGATGTATAAGACTTGAAGAGTGTACACAACATCCGGGTTAAATCCACATTAAATTACTTTCCACACCAGGCAGAACAATATCCAGGTGAAATGTACTAATTAGCTATTTTATTGCCTGTAGGCGATACAAAAGCGTAGGTGTTTTAAGGTGAGTCCACGAACTCACGTCCTGTTCCAAAATTTGCATAACAAAATCTGCGTAGCTTCCAAATTGAATAAAAGCTGGGGATGTTGAGGTGTTTGGGCACACTTCAGTGAAACTCTCAGAGCTGCAGATCAACAGACCGTGACGCCTCCTTACCCAGGTATGTTATGCACAGTACAGGTTATCACTTTAAACACATGCTCTACTAAACTATTCTAATGCACGCATTTGTTTATCTTTGTTCACTGATGTTTAACAAAACTATGCTTTAAGTGTCACTGAATACATTTAGTATTTAGTGTTAATTACCTTCTTAAACACATTCGTATGGTTTAATGTAGTACATTGTTTTACCCAAACTTCGACCAAAACACTGCATATTTAGAGGCAAGTAAATACAACGGTCAAACAATATTAGGAATTTCTAGGAAACAGTTTTCCATTAGAACTATACTGCATTTTAAACAACCCTAAACATCTTTGTAAGATCACTGTGACTCTCGGAAAGAGAAGAAAAATGCATGACTTTGACGGACAAAAATTTTTTCAGATATTAAAGGTACATTATTCCATTCAGAATATCATTGAACGACTTAAATCAGCTTGTTTGTATTTCCTATGTTACTTCGATTGTTCTTCATCTCTATAAAAGTTATACCTGCGTGGAATGGTGGTGACCACGAGCGGCTGTGGACGCTCGGTTGGCCGTTTCAGGGTTTGTTTAAGACTCCTTGTCTTCCGTTATTTGTATTTGACATGTACAAAAGTGTGACAGTAAGGTCGGTGGTTTACCCTGCACACCCGGGTTTCTTCCAACCTTGAAAATGACCCTCATCGTATAAGTGAATAACTGTACATTGCACTTGAGTATGGTATTAAAGAACAGTAAATAAATATGTAAATATAAATATTCAAATAAACATATAAATAGATGCAATACCGGGCTTATTGGTTTCCTTTGCAGATATACGTCGTCCTTCAACATGCGTCTCTCTACGTTCTTTGTACCACTGGCTGTGGTAGTTTCTGTCTGTATGGTTTTCGTTGTCGGATCTGAGCGACAGGAGAGGCAGGCTGGATATCAAAGAGCTCAGACATATACTAGGCCGCCCTACGGTAAGTTTTTCACCTTGGCTGTATTTCAGGGATTGCAGTCTTCAAATTTAAAACTAAATTAACTGATCTGCACTCGGTGTTGTTCTTTTTCAAAAGCTGAAAACAGCAGCTACCAATTTTAATTTAAATGTATCCCATTGATCACTTTAACTAATACTTCATTAAAATAAAAACTTAACTATTTCAGTCATACGCGGCATTGTTTTTTTTTTTCAAAACGCACATGTAAACAGAGGACTCAAAAAGACATGCACACTAAATGTAAGAGCTGACGAAAAGGTTTTGACTTGGCTCCAATATGTAGACTAATACCTTTTTGAGATATCTGTTGACCAAAGCAATGTTCTGCATATGTTCAATCGCGACAGGCAAGCTTTTTAGAAAAATTTGAACATCTTTCTTCGCGGATATCAAAATGAAAAAGTCAGAGAAAATACATATAAAACCGACGTTCCATAAAGTACAAGCACTGTGTCGATGTAATAAACTTGGATGCCTGTACCTCCCCATTCAGGAATACTCGAAATTATAAAAGAGTGTTGTATTTACTGTAAAAACCGAGGAACCTCTTACCGACAAAAAATGTATTTTATTTATTTATTTGGTTGGTGTTTTACGCTGTACTCAAGAATATTTTACTTATACGACGGCGGACAGCATTATGGTGGGAGGAAACCGGATCCACCCCGGGGGAAACCCATGACCATTCGCACATATTATTAATATTATTAATAAGTTCATTACAGATGTAATTATGGCGACATTTAGCCAGAAAGAGAAGCCCGATTCACAAACATATCTGAGGCAAATAAAAAAATATATGTTTAAGTAAATCTACTATCATAAAAAAGTAAAAGCTAATAACGTTCCATGACATGGGTATATTCTGATAAAAGCTAGAAGGATTTGCAGGCTTAAGGCTTTTAAATATTTCAAATAGCTTAAATATGATCATTTCGAGAGCTTTTTAAATATCCCTACCTGTCCACTCTGCCAATCACAAATGAAAATAACAACAACAGTATAATCATCGCAGTCTTAAAGCTTGTAGAATTAAGTCAATTCTGAGGTTGCTTCGGCCACCATGTAACCACAAATATCTGTGTACAATTTCTGATGTAATTCCCTACCCGATTCAAAACTGTCCATTGTGTTGCAGTGGTAGTGCTGTTGCTGTCATAGGATATATTGGTGCTGCATTATTTCTGGACGAAAGTCACAGCACACGTATGGAATGCCTTTATTGTCACTAATTTTTAAATTCAGAAAAAAAAACAATATCAGAAAATATTAGTATTTATGAATAAAGTTTTAAATAGTCTTTCTGTTTAAACTTAATACTTGTTTTAATTCAAATTGAACTTTAAATCTAATGTTGACAGGCGGTGGATGTCAAGGAGCTTACTGCTGTGGTTCCAGAAGATATAATCCGCAAGTAGAAAAGTGCTGTGGTACAACAGTCATCCCAGAGGATGGCAAATGTTGCCATGGGCAAACATATCAGGCGAACAGTCATGTCTGCTGCGGCGAAACGCTCGTCCCTAAAGGCAATTGCTGTGGAAGTGATGTTATCAACACGGCGAACGGAGAAGATTGTTGCTACGGACAGAAATACTACACTGCCAGCCATGACTGCTGTGGACAAAAAGTTGTCCCTAAGGGCAGCTGCTGTGGCAATACAGTTATCAACACAGGTTATGGAGAAGCCTGTTGCTATGGACAGAAATACGACAGCACCAGTCACGTCTGCTGTGGGCAGAAAGTTGGCGCTAAGGGCAGCTGCTGTGGCAATGATGTTATCAACACAGGTTATGGAGAAGATTGCTGCTACGGACAGAAATACGACACGAAAACCCACGTCTGCTGTGGGCAAAAAGTTACCGCTAAGGGCAGCTGCTGTGGCAACGATGTCGTCAACAAGGGCAATGGTGAAGACTGTTGCTACGGACAGAAATACTACACTGCCAGTCATGAATGCTGTGGACAAAAGGTGACCGCTAAAGGCAGCTGCTGTGGCAATGATGTTATCAACAAGGGCAATAGTGAAGAGTGTTGCTACGGACAGAAATACTATACTGCCAGCCATGAGTGTTGTGGACAAAAGGTGACCACTAAAGGCAGCTGCTGTGGCAATGATGTTATGAACAAGGGCAATGGTGAAGAATGTTGCTACGGACAGAAATACTATACTGCCAGCCATGAGTGTTGTGGGCAAAAGGTGACCGCAAAGGGCAGCTGCTGTGGCAATGATGTTATCAACAAAGGCAATGGTGAAGATTGTTGTTACGGACAGAAATACTACACTGACAGCCATGTCTGCTGTGGACAAAAAGTTGCCGCTAAAGGCAGCTGCTGTGGCAATAACGTTATTAACATGGACAATGGCGAAAGTTGTTGCTATGGACAGAAATACTACACTGCCAGTCATCAATGCTGTGGGCAAAAAGTGACCGCTAAGGGCAGTTGCTGTGGCAATAATGTTATTAGCAAGGACAATGGCGAAAGTTGTTGCTATGGACAGAAATACTATACTGCCAGTCATGAATGCTGTGGACAAAAGGTGACCGCTAAGGGCAGCTGCTGTGGCAATGATGTTATCAACAAGGGCAATGGTGAAGAATGTTGCTACGGACAGAAATACTATACTGCCAGCCATGAGTGTTGTGGGCAAAAGGTGACCGCTAAAGACAGCTGCTGTGGCAATGATGTTATGAACAAGGGCAATGGTGAAGAATGTTGCTACGGACAGAAATACTATACTGCCAGCCATGAGTGTTGTGGGCAAAGGGTGACCGCTAAAGGCAGCTGCTGTGGCAATGATGTTATCAGCAAGGGCAATGGAGAAGATTGTTGTTATGGACAGAAATACTACACTGCCAGCCATGTCTGCTGTGGACAAAAAGTTGCCGCTAAAGGCAGTTGCTGTGGAAATAATATTATTAACAAGGACAATGGCGAAAGTTGTTGTTATGGACAAAAATACTACACTGCCAGTCATGAATGCTGTGGACAAAAAGTGACCGCAAAGGGCAGCTGCTGTGGCAATAACGCTATTAACAAGGACAATGGCGAAAGTTGTTGCTATGGACAGAAACACTACACTGCCAGTCATGAATGCTGTGGACAAAAAGTGACCGCTAAAGGCAGCTGCTGTGGCAATAACGTTATTAACAAGGACAATGGCGAAGATTGTTGCTATGGACAGAAATACTACACTGCCAGCCATGAGTGCTGTGGGCAAAAAGTGACCGCTAAGGGCAGCTGCTGCGGGGGCAAAGCCTTTACCACCGCAAATGGAGAAGATTGTTGCTACGGACAGAAATTTTACACGAACAGCCACGTCTGCTGTGGGCAACAGGTTGCCGTTAAGGGTAGCTGCTGTGGCAATGATGTCCTTAACCCCGCGAATGGAGAAGACTGTTGCTACGGACAGAAATTCTACACGAACAGCCACGTCTGCTGTGGGCAAAAAGTTGTCCCTAAGGGCAGCTGCTGTGGCAACGATGTCACTAGCAATGGAGAAGATTGTTGCTACGGACAGAAATTCTACACGAATACCCACGTCTGCTGTGGACTAAAAATCTCCACCAAGGACAGCTGTTGCAATGGTAATACTTACGATCCAACTTCGGAGAAGTGCTGCAACCAGAAAGTCGTCAGTTCGAAGGATTATTCCGACTGTTGCTACGGAGTGGCCTTCGACACGAGGAATTCTGTCTGTTGTGGGAAGAAGGTCGTACCAAAAGGACACTGTTGTGGCACGACTGAATTCAATCCAAACGTGAAAGCTTGTTGCTCTGGAATTGTCGTGAACCGCGGAAAAGGTAACCCATGCGGGGGCGGGTTTTACCCGTTTTAAATTTCCTTCAAGCCTGAACAATGATCACTCAACCTTGACATCGACTAAAGCCGTATATAAAAAGCGAACGTTGCTTTTTAATCTCAAATATTGACAGGGTAAACAGTATTGGCCTACATGTAGGCGTGGAAAGACTTTCCTAAATCAAAACTGGATCTCCGTATTACAAGATGACAAACATAACACGTGTGCAGGGTGAATGTGTAAAATATAAGAACATTTGTGACACATGTTTTTGTTTTATTTATGCAGTCTTAATTTTTTTTAAAGTAATTTGTCCAATAAATTTTGTTCGTGTGTTGTACAATGGTGTTATGTTCTCATTTATTCTGTTGCATAATATATGAAATATTTATCACTGCTGGGATCGGTTGCTCAAATTTCACAGTATTCTTTTTATATTCATCTGGTTTATAACTGAGCGATTCTTGATACTTTGGCCACAAGATATTATGATTAAATATTAAAACTCACATAGCTGTATTATACACATTATCCTGTGTATGTATGAAGAAAGAAGGCTAACAAGTATGTCAGTTATAAGCTTTGAACAACCTTTTAGATAAACAGAGTAAAGATATTAAAACTGTAGAATGTTTACTTAGGCCCTAGCCTGGGTCGGTTAATCTGGAATTAGATACATATATATATAAACACGTACAGCACAGAGATTAAAACCAGAACAGCGATGACAATGCGGTGGCCAGCAAACGATCACAGTTAACCGATGGAGTACGACGTCTTGTCAACTTACCTCAATTTCAGCTTTATTCTAACTTGTAATGTAAATTCAAAATTAGTAGACTTGTAGCAGAAATGTGTAAAAAAGTACGCAGTGGTGATAATTGCAGTGTACATCGCTAATCTTTAACGCTCAGCGTTCAACACACTGATCTTCTAGACTGTGGATGTGAGATGGAACATAAATGTTTACAGTAGGTTACATATGCTCATACAACTTCCCTAATAAGACACGGCATATGCAACCTTCATGTAAAGAATTATTTTGCGGCCTGCAATTTTATTTTTCAGCGAAACGCAAGATATCGGAACCAAAATTGAAGAAGCAAAATGCTGATTCCAAATTTGAATCAATCCTTTCATGGACTTGACAATACAACTGAACAGCAAAACAACACGAATGTAGAAAAAAATCCACTCTGAAGTATTTTTCGTTTGAACAATGAACATTAGCCTGATGATTGTAGTGTCCGGTATAAAACAGATACCACTGGTAAGTTACTGAAAAACAGTCCTTGTGTGTCAAACAAAGGACCTGGTATGATTGGCAGATGAGCAAGAAACTGTGTATCTCAAGAAACAAGACTTTTTATAGCTGTGAGCGACTTCTTCTGACACACTCGTTATGTCATTTTTCTTTTCATTTCTGTTTTACTCTTCTTTTCCTGTTATATATAAAAATAAACATTTGACTTTTAAAGCTTCTTACGGTCGTAGGTGGGATGGTCTGATAGCAACCTGCGGGTAGTCGTGGGTTTTCGCCAAGATCAACCCGGTTACCCACCACCATGCTGGCGATCTTCATGTAAATGAAAGCGAAATATTCTTGAGTACGGCGTAAAACACCAATTAAATAAATAAATAAGTATAATGTTCATAAACCTTTTCGGTGGCCTAATAGTTAAAGCCGTTGCCTAGAAAACGGGAGTTATACTAAAGATAAAAATGATACTTGCTTCTGACTCGTCCGGCGCTCAGAAGTGAGAGGTTAGAGCAAGGAAACATGACTGGTTGGTGCGGTGCATACTGTGTACTGTGACTGCGTGAGGTGTCTTGTCTGTCTGCTGTCTTCGGCATTGTGCTTCAGTGGCGACAGCGCTTTGGCGGCATGGACTCGCACTCTCACAAGAAGACACTAACGACTTCTCTTTTAAAGTTTTAAGTACGACGTTAAACCCCAACGTGCACGTACATCAAGGCCACCGCCTTATGGCCGTAGCCGTATACTGTATGCCGCGTTGCTAGAAGCGTAACTAAACAGTTTGTAGCTCCCACTAAGTTATGCCGAGATAAAAATGGTATACAGATTAAAAACCTAGGCTGCAATGTAGCAAATCAAATTAGTTGATGGCTACTTTTATTCTATTTTAAAAAATTGAATTGTTTACTCTTTTTAGCATCAAGTTTTCCTGTAAATTAACTTTAAAATTTGAACGTACCTACGTCAAAGCAACATATACCGGAAAGTAACAACAGAATCTCAATCAGCAAATTATATAAGTTGTGCCCTCTCCATCTACTCTACAGGTATGCATCAAGGTATTTAGTTATCAGGCCAAGATCGCCATGTCAATTACGGTATATGATCCTATTTTGATGCGAAAATTAATCGAATTATGATTCGCCTTATACATAAATGAACTGAAATGATCATTTCTATTCAATGTGCTTATTATAAGTACATTTCTTGGTTTACCCATTTATGTTTTAGATGCTAAATATTTTAAGATCAGACAGTAAATATCTTTCGTCTACATGTCCATTAGAAACGTTGGCGAGTATACATAAAAATTAACACCCACAGTAAAAAGAGCAAAACCAGAGCAGCCACGGCAGTGTGGTAGCTCAAACACCGCATCTGTCAATTTGCCTCAGTCAGGCTTTTATTTTATCTGCTCAGGAAAATGTCATAAAGAGTTGTAAATTACATTCCCCATAGCACGATGGCTTAAGCAAATTTAGGTAACAAAACATGCAGGTATGTTAATGGCAATTGATTAGACGTCAATTGGCCAGAATTACTCAAAATGCGGTGTGGTCGTCACATTTAACATATATGTACAACATCATTACAACAATGCAAAGGGAAGTCAACCTCATTACTAGGAGGCTAGGACGCTTGGATTCAGGAACGCAATCATTAACATGAGTTTGATCCAACCACACGGTAAAAGTTTGGAGCATGGCTATTAAGTTGCTTGTGTAACCTAACCGTTTGAGTTCTGTTCATTTTTTTCTTGTGAGGTTTGATTGGAAGGCAAAATGCTGATTTTCTACTGGAAAAGCCATGTTAAAGGTGATGTTATGAAACATTTGTTTACCGAAAAATGTTATGTGGTTTACCGTAATGTTAGTATTTGACAATACATTCCGGCATGGTTTGGGGTATGTTAGGTTTTACGGCAGCAGAACACAGTCGATCTGAAGATAAAGTATTTACCAAGAACACAAAGTTAAACATAGCAAGAAAAGGAAAGGGAGATAAGCACTAACACATACAATGAGTAAACAAATGTCACACGTGTCACACAAGTATACACGTATTCAGTCTGTAGATGTCGGTCAATCTGTGTGTTGCAAAAGAGAATGCCAATTAGCACAAGTCGGTCAGTGTGATATGAATCTTCATCTTCAACTTCTGGCAAACGATGCATATTATTTGAGTGAGTGAGTGAGTGAGTGCTTGGGGTTTAACGTCGTACTCAACAATTTTTCAGTCATATGACGACGAAGGAATCTTTAGGGTGCATGTACGTGTACCTCCTTGTAGCAGGACGGATTTCCACTGCTCTTTTATTTAGTGCTGCTTCACTGAGACGACTTACCGAAGGCAAGTAAGCAGCCCCGCCCGAACCATTATACTGATACGGGTCAACCAGTCGTTGCACTATCGCCTTCATCCTGAACGCCAAGCGAGGAAGTTACAACTTCCTCTTTTAAAGTCTTAGGTGTGACTCGATGAAGGATTGATCCTGGATCTACCGGTCCCGAAGCGGACGCTCTACCAACTGGCATATTATTTGAAGCGTTTTCCCTGGCAATAATATTAAATACAACTCAGTGTGTCAGTACGTCTGTGTACATGTGACTGTACTCCTATACATGCGGCTAAAAGTTTGTTTGTTGAAAAAAAGTATGATTTAATGAAAAAAAAAATGAAGCGATGTAAGTAACCAGGTGTCTGATTAAGCATTTTATTTAAATTCATTTCCATGCATGTGTTTTTCTACCTCAGGTTTGTATGACATTGAACTGTAAACTGTGAAAAATATGTAATTTAAAGTACGAACATACTGGAAAATGAAGAAAAAATAACAATCTCCAAACCAGTTCATCTGTGTCACGTGAATGTAGCAGTTCAATGTTATACAATGTCGCCTCTACTAGTATGCTTGAAAACTTTTATAGTCATCAGACGGTGATCTTAGGATCTGGATTTTAGGGAGAGAAAATACGCAAGATCGCAGTACCTTCTCCCGCATTCAGGTGTGGGGACGGTCTGCCGGTAACGTAGGAATGGCCGTGAGCTTTGAGCCCGGCTTTCTCACTCCATTATGCTGACCAACGTCTTATAAGTGAAATATTCTTGAGTACGGCGTAAAACACCACTGGAATAAACAAATAAACATATTAAACCATATTTATAAAAAAAAGCGTTGCCATTGTTGATTGAATACGTCTATTTCGTAAAATTAAGTAAAATTACTCAGTAACACGTAATTCCGCTGCCAATTGTTTTTAAATATCGGTGAGACTGAACGAGGGAATCCAGGTTTTGGGGTTAGCATTATTATGCATATTGCTGTACATAGCTTGTGGTGTCACTAAGGACAATTCCGGGAGTGACTCTGAGGGAGACCTGAATATAGATAAAAAGCTAAAAGAACCAGACCATATAGCACTTGTCAACCCTCATTACCAGTGCGCGCGCATCCAGGAGTGTCATTATGATCTTAGATCTAAATGGATCTCACACTATTTTTAAATGTTACGGTTAACTTTATGGTTTGTTGTGTGTTAGTATTTATATGTATGGTAATAACAAAATATCGGCCTGCGTTACAAAATATCCATACACAGTTAAACATATATTTTCTTTATTTATTTGATAGGCGTTTTACGCCGTACTCAAAGATATTTCACTCATACGACGGGGGCCAGCGTCATTGTGGGAGAGAAACCGGTAGACCTTCCCACTTACCAGTTAAACATATGAGTAAAAGCATAATAACATTTGAATAAAATCTAAACAACTTTTCTGCCAAGATATATTGGTCGGGTATCACAGGTGCGTCCTACCTACCTATTTCTTTTCATCAGAGTCTGGTCTTTTCCTCATTCGTTTGAGACATAATAATCAGAATTAATACAGATCACTTAATTTGACATCAAAATCATCATTCAGCCGCCGGGCATATGTACAGATAAATGAAAGTTATAACGAAGTCCCATATACATCTAGGCGATGGTGCACTCTGTAACCGTATACTCTATAGCCGAAACTCTAGCTAAACGTAATATTGAGTATTACCTGCGTGTTTTTTTTATAATACATTAATGCGTGTAAATCAAAGCAACAATAGACTTAAATACGTGATGAAGAAAATATCATTCTCTACAAATGATCGTCACCGGTGTTGTACGAATGGGTAACAGATGTCGGTAATAAAACACGTGTTAGTACGCATGTATAGACATCATGTAACTGGCCTTAGTAGTGGTATATTGGAAGTCAAAAATTCCGACAAAAAAAAGATGCACCAACGTTTTCAATCTTGCTGCCGCCCATTTCCGAGTAGACTGAATAACATTAAGAAAAACACATTTGTATCGGCGAATCTATCACTGAAATTTGTTGACTGCTTCTCTTTGCAAGAATCCGTACAAATTTCGTAGTATGTAAAAGTTTGTTAGACGACATTTGAGAATTGATATCACGCGTATTGGGCTGGAGAGTTCGTTTTGGTTGATATGTTATATACGAAGTTCACCGTTGACGTGTATTTTACTGGCACTTGAGTGTCCTGACCAATGAAATCAGTGCCTCTTTAAAAGACGTGTCCATATACCCCCGCCTAAATTTAAAACTGACTGCAACCCCAACCCACTCACAGTCTTCTATCCCATCCACTACACACTCTACATGTTTTTTAAACGTTAACTTCGGTAAACTCCAGAATGGATGAATACAATGTAGATTACCTTTGACTGGACATTTCGATTTCACCCAGAATACTCTCTAATATGGGGAACAAAAGGTATTAAGTTTGCCAGATCTCTATGTGAGATTTTCACGGCGTTCTTTGATATGAGAAGAGTACTCAGGATGGCAGATAAATCTTTTTGCGTCATATCATAAAACATTACCCGTAACGTAATTAATTGGTTCAATATCTATATATACATTTCATATCATATTTTTACTGTTATTAATGAGCTCAGATTAAGAGCAGTCATGCGTGTATCTCTGAATGTATCCTACTGACGTCAGCCCGCATACGGCCGTAGAGATGCTAACAGAGACGGATCCATGATTCGCTGAGCGTTACAAATTAGCCAACTGGAAAAGTAAACATACGTCAGTGACAAGTCATTACTTTGTGTTTTTTACTCCACAAGATGCGTTGAGGCTCTGGAGTGATTGGCCTGTATACCTGAGAATTTTATTTTGCACAATGTAAATCTCTTCTGCAGTTCACGACAAAAACCACGTAACATAACGTATGAACGTAAGACAGCATGAGTTAACATAGGATCGAAACATAAAAAAATCTGGTAAAAATCATACTAGATTCATAATGTAGATTTCAGTACAATTTAGGTATATACACTTATCCAGTAATACTAAACAAAGTAAATGAATGTCTATTTGAAACATTGTATTTGAATGCATTTCTATTACCATAACAAATTGAGACAGCGATTTAGTGAAAAGTGATGATATTCAGCAAATGAGATGGCGGCCGATATTGAGCATATCAGATCGTCACCGGTTTTGTCTTTTTTACTTGTATGCAGGGAGCCTTGAAGTTACACAGCAAAACAGTTAATTGCTGTAAATTCTCAGCCTGTTATCGATAAAAAAATTAAATTTGCACAGGGCTGCCTGGGATTACGTCTTGTTTCAACTTGAAAAAGGCATATTAATTCCTGCATTTATCTGTTTTATCCTGTTTAATACTTTATCATTAGGCACTCATCGTGAAAAGCGACTTTAGCATGACTTAAGTCAAACCTTAAAATCGGGAAAAATGACGCAGTTGATAGCATTCACAGTGCGATACGGTTGTCCCAATATAACATAAATTATGGCTTCTTAAATATTTCTTAAATACATCTGATACGGCTTGAAAAATTGGCATTTAAATCACATTTGAAATTTGCGCCCAATTTTTCAAAACTGGCTAACTGTTCAACCATGGTCTAGGTAGCGTGTAATTCTTATTATTTATGGGGCCTCCGTGGCTCAGTTGGTTAGCGCTGCGTATTGACCCAGGAGCGTCTCACCAATGCGGTCGGTGTAAGTTCAAGTCCAGCTCATGCTGGCTTCCTCTCTTGCTATATGTGGGAAGGTCTGCCAGATGATCGTGGTTTTCCCCCGGGCTCTGCCCGGTTTCCTCCCACCATAATGAGGGCCGCCGTCGTATAAGTGAAATATCCTTGAGTAAAGTGTAAAACACCAATCAAAAAAATAAATAAATACATGTTATTATTTATGTATTAATATAAACAGTCATATCACTGCGTATTTTTTTTTACCTATTTGTGATTCAACCTACTATTTAAGCATTTACTCGAATAGTTGGAATAAAACCCTGACTGTAATAAATTGACAAGAGGCCGTCTTTTACCGGTTATGAGTGCCCATTCGTCAATTATCACACTCTTGTCGCTACTTTCATTTTACTCTCTATGCTGTACGCCCTTAATTATATTGGAGAAAACATTTCCAGATTGTAAACATAAACATCGTATAAATGACAATATAAAGATACTTGTTAACTGTCATAACGATGCATTCGGGAATATCAGCATGACTTTGTGTTTAAACCGAGCTCAAATAATTTTTTAACATAACATTTTGGGGCTTGAAATATGTTTGACTTGAAGAGTGCACAAAACATCCGGGTTAAATCTAAATTAATTTTTTTTTCCCAACCAGGTAGAAGAAAAATCTAGGTGGACTGTACTAATTAGTTGTCTTATTACCTGTAGGCCATATCAAAGCGTTGGTGTTTTAGGGTGAGCCCTCTTACTTACGTCCTGCTACGCAATCTGCATAACAAAATTCGCGTAGGTTTTAAATTGTATAAAAGCTGGGGATGTTGAGGTGTTTGGGCACACTTCAGTGAAACTCTCAGAACTGCAGATCAACAAACCGTGACGTCTCCTTCTCAGGTATGTTATGTACGGTACAGGTTATCAGTTTGAACACATGCTCTAGTAATTCATTCTAATGAAGGCATTTGTTTATCTTTGTTAACTCATGTTTAACAAAACTATGCTTTAAGTGTCACTGAACACATTTAGTATTTAGTGCTAATTACCTTCTTAAACATATTCTTAAGGTTCAGTGTAGTACATTGTTTGTCCCAAAACTTCAACCAAAACACTGCATATTTAGAGGCAAGTACATATAACGGTCAAACAGTATTTCAATTTCTAGGGAAACACTTTTCCGTTAGAACTTTACTACCTTTCAGACGAACTCAAACCTATTTGTAAGATCACTGAGATTCTCGGAAAGAGAAGAAAAACGTGTAACATGGACGGACAAAATCTGAGCTATTAAAGATAAATTTTGCCGTTCAGTACAGGGGCTCTCATGGCTTGGTGACCGCAAACGGTCTAGGATGCTCGCTTTACCGTTTTGCCGAATGTTGAAGACTTCTTGTCTTCCACCACTTATGTGCATATTTGTACTTCATATGTACAAAAGTGTGACAGTCACTTGCCAAAGGTCGGTGGTTTACCCTGCACACCCGGGTTTCTTCCAACCATGAAAATGGCCCTCATTGCATAAGTGAATAAATGTACAATGTGCTTCCGAATGGCATTAAACAACAATAAAAATATGCAAACATAAATATACAAACAATTAAACAAATAATTGCAACACCGGATCCATTGGTTTCCTTTGCAGATAAACGTCGTCCTTCAACATGCGTCTCTCTACGTTCCTTGTACCACTGGCTGTGGTAGTTTCTGTCTGTATGGTTTTCGTTGTCGGATCTGAGCGTCAGGAGAGACAGGCTGGATACCAAAGACCTCAGACATACACTAGGCCGCCCTACGGTAAGTTTTACCTTTAATGTATTCAAAGGATTATCTTCAAAGTACTTTTGCAGTCCTTAAATTTAGAACTAAAGTTAAGTTATTGACACTCGGTGTTGTTCTTTTTCAAAAGCTGAAAACAACAAGCACTATTTTCATCAACATGTTTATTTGTCATTAAAATAAAACTAATTCATCTTAGGCACATATCGCATTGTTTTTTTTTCTCGCACACATATATGCAGAAGACTTAAACATCTGACATGAAATCTGACAAATCGTGTATGTTGACAAATTTTAGGCTTGGCTCTTAGTCTGCTGTCGTTTTCTTGTATCTCTTTAAAAAACCAATGTTCAATTAATCCTTTGAAGATCAATGAATTCTTTAAATGGCGACAAGCACACTTTTTGGGAAATTGTGAACATTTAACTTTTTTCGTGAATATCAAACTGAGAAAAAAAGAGAAAGTACATGGAAAACTCGATGTTCAATGTTGATGTAATAAACATAGATGCCTATACATCCCATTCCGGGGGTACTCAAAATTATTACATAGTGTTATACTCACTGTAAAAATAGAGGAGCTTCCGAACAACCATAAATGTAAGAGAAAAACGTGAAAGAGGTGTCACATAGCTGTTTAGGTATGAAGGCAAGTACACTGGTGTAGTTTGTTCATTGTAGTGCAGATGTAATTATGGCGACATTCAGTCAGAAACAGAAGCCCGGTTTATATAGAAAAAATAATCGTTTAAGTAAAGCTACTCTCATCTAAAACTATATAATTGACTATCAAGTTTCAATGACATGGGCAGATTCTGATAAAAGCTGGAATGGTATCAACGTTCTAGGTTTTCAATTAGTTTACACGTGCATTTTTTCGGCTTTTAAATTCTCCTACCAGTCCACACTGCTGGGCACAAATGAAAATAACAGCAACATTATCATCGCAATCTTAAAACTTGTAGAATGAAGTCAACACTGCGGTTACTTAGGCCACCTCGGAATATCCTTGCAATTGCAACAAAACTATATATACAATTTCTGAAGCAATGCCTTATTCCCACTAAATTTTATTCATTTTAATGGTAGTCGTGTTGTAAATAGTCTTTCTGTTTATACTTAATACTTCTTTTAATTCAAATTGAACTTTAAATCTAATGTTGACAGGTGGTGGATGTCAAGGAGCTTACTGCTGTGGTTCCAGAAGATATAATCCGCAACTAGAGAAGTGCTGTGGTACAACAGTCATCGCAAAGGATGGCGAATGTTGCCAAGGGCAAACATACCAGACGAACACCCACGTCTGCTGCGGCGAAACGCTCGTCCCTAAAGGCAACTGCTGTGGTAGTGATGTTATCAACACGGCCAACGGAGAAGATTGTTGCTACGGACAGAAATACTACACTGCCAACCATGACTGCTGTGGACAAAACGTTGTCCCTAAGGGCAGCTGCTGTGGAAATACAGTTATCAACACAGGTTATGGAGAAGACTGTTGCTACGGGCAGAAATACAACACGAACAGTCACGTCTGCTGTGGGCAAAAAGTTGCCGCTAAGGGCAGCTGCTGTGGCAACGAAGTCGTCAACAAGGACAATGGCGAAGATTGTTGCTACGGGCAGAAATACTACACTGCCAGTCATGAATGTTGTGGACAAAAAGTGACCGATAAGGGCAGCTGCTGTGGCAATGACGTCATCAACACTGGAAATGGTGAAAATTGTTGCTATGGTCACAAATACTACACAGCCAGCCATGTCTGCTGTGGGCAAAAAGTGACCGCAAAGGGCAGCTGCTGTGGCAATAACGTTATTAACAAGGACAATGGCGAAAGTTGTTGCTATGGACAGAAATACTACACTGCCAGCCATGAATGCTGTGGACAAAAAGTGACCGCAAAGGGCAGTTGCTGTGGCAATAACGTTATTAACAAGGACAATGGCGAAAGTTGTTGCTATGGACAGAAATACTACACTGCCAGCCATGTCTGCTGTGGACAAAAAGTGACCGCTAAAGGCAGTTGCTGTGGAAATAATGTTATTAGCAAGGACAATGGCGAAAGTTGTTGTTATGGACAGAAATACTACACTGCCAGTCATGAATGCTGTGGAGAAAAAGTGACCGCTAAGGGCAGCTGCTGTGGCAATAATGTTATTAGCAAGGACAATGGAGAAGATTGTTGCTATGGACAGAAATACTACACTGCCAGCCATGAATGCTGTGGACAAAAAGTGACCGCAAAGGGCAGCTGCTGTGGCAATAATGTTATTAGCAAGGACAATGGAGAAGATTGTTGCTATGGACAGAAATACTACACTGTCAGCCATGAATGCTGTGGACAAAAAGTGACCGATAAGGGCAGCTGCTGTGGCAATAATGTTATTAGCAAGGACAATGGCGAAAGTTGTTGTTATGGACAAAAATACCACACTGCTAGCCATGAATGCTGTGGACAAAAAGTGACCGCTAAGGGCAGCTGCTGTGGCAATAATATTATTAACAAGGACAATGGCGAAAGTTGTTGCTATGGACAGAAATACTACACTGCCAGTCATGAATGCTGTGGACAAAAAGTGACCGCAAAGGGCAGTTGCTGTGGTAGTGACGTTATCAACACCGGCAATGGAGAAGACTGTTGTTACGGAAAAAAATATTACGCTGCCAGTCACGACTGCTGTGGACAAAAAGTGACTCCCAAGGGCAGCTGTTGTGGCAACAGTGTTATCAACAAGGATAATGGCGAAGATTGTTGCTACGGACAAAAATACTACACTGCCAGCCATGAGTGTTGTGGGCAAAAAGTGACCGCTAAGGGCAGCTGCTGCGGGGGCAAAGCCTTTACCACCGCAAATGGAGAAGATTGTTGCTACGGACAGAAATTTTACACGAACAGCCACGTCTGCTGTGGGCAACAGGTTGCCGTTAAAGGTAGCTGCTGTGGCATTGATGTCCTTAACCCCGAGAACAGAGAAGATTGTTGCTACGGACAGAAATTCTACACGAACAGCCACGTCTGCTGTGGGCAAAAAGTTGTCCCTAAGGGCAGCTGCTGTGGCAACGATGTCACTGGCAATGGAGAAGATTGTTGCTACGGACAGAAATTCTACACGAATACCCACGTCTGCTGTGGACTAAAAATCTCCACCAAGGACAGCTGTTGCAATGGTAATACTTACGATCCAACTTCGGAAAAGTGCTGCAACCAGAAAGTCGTCAGTTCGAAGGATTATTCCGACTGTTGCTACGGAGTGGCCTTCGACACGAGGAATTCTGTCTGTTGTGGGAAGAAGGTCGTACCAAAAGGACACTGTTGTGGCACGACTGAATTCAATCCAATCGTGAAAGGTTGTTGCTCTGGAATTGTCGTCAGCCGCGGAAAAGGTAACCCATGCGGGGGCGGGTTTTACCCGTTTTAAATTTCCTTCAAACCTGAACGATGATCACTCAACGCTGACATCGACTAGAGCCGCATATAAAAAGCGAACGTTGCTTTTTAATCTCAAATATTGACAGGGTAAACAGTATTGGCCTACATGTAGGCGTGGAAAGACTTTCCTAAATCAAATCTGGATCTCCGTATTATAAGATGACAAGCATAACACGTGTGCAGGGTGAATGTGTAAAATATAAGAACATTTGTGACACATGATTTGTTTTATTTATGAGGTCCTAAATTTTTTTAAAGTAATGTGGCCAATAAATTTTGTTCGTGTGTTGTAAAATGGTGTTATGTTCTCATTTATTCCGATGCATAATATATGAAATATTTATTTTTGCTGGGATCGGTTGCTCAAATTTCACAGTATTCTTTTTATATTCATTTGGTTTATAACTGGGCCATTCTTAATACTTTGGCCACAACACATTGTGTTTAAATATTAAAGCTCACACAGCTGTATTATGAAAAAATGAAAACAATAGAATAGGTATGTCAGTTGTAAGCTTTTCAGCAACTGTCCAGTTAAACAGAGTGGTGATATTGAAACTGTACAATGTTAAAACAGCCTCTAATCCGAGCTAAACTGGAATTAGTTACATATGGTTAAAGACGTCCGGGATAGAGATGAAACCCACAGCAGTCACGACACTGTGATAACCGGCCAATGGGCACACACAAACGCTGGAATACAGTCTCCTGTCAACTTACCTTAGCGAAGGTTTTATTCTGTGCATGTAAATGCCTACGTTGTGAGCTTTGGTAGAAATCGGCAAAAATTACGCAGTGATTATAGTTGCAGTGTGCGTGGCTAGTTCAGAACGCATAGCGCCACTGATCTACCAGACCTTGAATGTAAGTTGGAGAACATTATGGTTACAAAATGTGACATATACACGTACAACTTTCCTTAGAATGGGTCTACACAAAGACATCTTGCCCTATATGGTTTAAATTATCATGTTTTTGTGGTTGTGTCAGTGACTAATTGTGTAAGAGAAGGCGACTATATACGTAACATTCCATCTGAAAAATTTTTGCCGCCCGCAATATTGCTTTTTTCAGCGTGACATAATATGTCGAATCTAAAATTATTTATTTATTTGATTGGTTTTTTACGCCGTACTCAAGAATATTTCACTTATACGACGGCGGTTAGCATTATGATGGGTGGAAACCGAGCACAGCCCTGGGTAAACCTACGACCACCCGCAGGTTGCTGACAGAACTTCCCAAACGCGGCCGGAGAGGCCCCCGAATCTAAAATTGAAACATCAAAGTAGTCTTTGCAAATTTGAAACTATTCTTACCTGGAATCGACAATACAGTTGATCAGTAAAGTAAAACATGGGGGGAAACAGCACGATGAGGGATTTTTTTTTTTGAAGGACGTTAATCAGCTTGCTGATTCTAGTGTCCGGGATAAAACAGATACCACTGACAAGTTACCGAAAAACAGGCGTTGCTTATCACACAAATGTGCCACAATATTGGAAAATACCACGTATTATCAACTAACGTTGTACTTGCAAAATGAGCATGATCGGTAGGTAATTTTTGCCAAGACTCCACCAACTATAAGAGGTCGTGAATCCATACAAACCCTCTGTCCAAAGCTGGGATTGAACCAGCAATTCCTATGCCCGAACTACTCGGCCAAGGGACGAAAGTTATAACGATAACAGCACTTCCGCTAGCCTTCTATGTACAGTGCATAATATTATATATGATGTAATGCCGGCGTAAACCACTGAGCTTTTGTAAGTCACTGAAGAACTTTTCTACAAGACCGTGACCGTCAACAACATTAGACTATAGAAATGGCCACAAGAGCACCGTTGACCACATATTGCCAGGCCCCAATAAATAGGAAAGGCCGGAGAGTACAAATTCTCCACTGGAGGCCAGCTTTTACGCAACACTTCATATGTATGCGTCGAAAATGGCATTAGTATACCAGCCGTCAAACAAAAAAGACGTCCCTCAGGTCAATAATTGCAAGGCCAAACCCCAAAACAACGTGCAAAACAAAACACCAAAGACTTCAGAAAGTATGTTCTAGTGATTGAAAAGCAAGGGCTTGTGATCACTGGGCAATGTTCCACTCCTTTCTATAACTTTGAATATGCAAAACATTAGATGAAACTTTTGACATCTCTCTTAGTCGTCACCCAGCATGCCCAATATGAGTCTCCCTAGACGTATTTATGCCAAAACGAATCCTTCATAAAAAAAATAAACAATGCACTTTTCAGATAATTTAGTTCTTGAACAGTTTGCTTGACATCCCGGGATGTATTCTTGTGAAAATGTTTCGGGAATGAAAAAAATACATTCCGCTGGTCATCAAGAAAGCTGTCGTTTGGGGAAACGCTGCAAAACATACCCACAGAATTACTGATCGTTTCTTTTTACAAGAAAACTGTAAAACAAAATCCGACTCCAACAATCCACGGACAGATAGATTAATGTAACTGGCTAAGGCAACGCTGAAGGCCACAAAACAAAAACGAATTTTATTTACTGACCTACTGAAAACTTTAAAACCACGTCGTAAAGAGAGAATCTACGTGGGATAAGGAGGTTAGCGTGCCAGCGCGTGGAAGTGACCCAGAAGCTTTTGTGGTCACTATGATTTGAAGTTCAGCTCATGCTTATGCTCATGCTGTGGTCGAACGTAGGTAGGGCTGTCAGCAACCTGCCGATGGTGGTGTGTTTTCCTCGGGCTCTGCCCGGTTTCCCCCCACCATAATGCTGACCGCCGTCGTATAAGTGAAATATCGCTCAGTACGGCGTAAAGAAGAAATCCAATAAATGAATAAATAATGAGAGTTAAATAAAATGTACATTAATATAAAATGGAATCAGTTAGGCGTCACCAATCTCGGAGAAATTATACGCTCCCATCACATGCTTATCTCTGAAATTCATAGTCAGTCCCGACCTAACAATTAACCGTTTGGGAAGTGTTACTTTCTCTGAAGATCGCTTGCCGATCAAAAAATGTGACATTCAAATAAGTACGTCACACGTAGAAAAGGTGAACGCCTGGCGCTTGTGAAGCTATGGTGCTTCCGCCTTTTGAAAACTTCTAATTAAAGCATGCCATTAAAGACCTAAAGAGGGTAAAACCATAGTACCGGCGACATTGTGATAGCTGGCTAATTGTCACACGTAACCGGTAAAATACGGCCTCTGTTCACTTTACCCCAGTCAGGTGTAAATTCTAACTGTTCATGTAAAGGAATAGAAATTTACACGCGCCCTAACACCATGGCTTAAGAAAAATTAGGTATAATAAAAAGTTTGAAGTGATGTTATTTGCAATTTATTAGACGTCACAGGTCTAGAATGACTCAAAAGGTGTTATCATCACATTTAACATAAAATCATGGTGTAAAACAGCAGTCGCGTAAATCAAATCATTGTTGAGTTTGTGTGTGCTTTCAAGTTCCATGGCCATTCTGTTGAAGTGGAGGTTTTCTGTACAAAAATTGAGGACATGATGTTTCCTCTGATTCGCCCTGGGTTATGTAGGTTAGCTGTGCTTGTGCATTCTGCATCGTGGTCTGATTACAAATTGCCCATGTGAATGAGAGTTGCCTCCCATGAAAAGAACATTATTTTAAACAGGATGGAAGAGTCACATAGCCCTCCACAAATTTGAAAAAGTTTTATCGGCGATTGGTCCCGAGTAACCTGTGAAACGCGGCCTCTTGTCGACTTACCACTGTTTTATTCTAACTGTTCACAATACGTTCTAAGAAAGGTTCATTATAATTTATTTACGAGTTAACTTTCCTTGGATAAGGTTTCCGTGGTTTGTCTTCTCTTGATTTTTGGCTCATCCTCAGTATTACCTGATATGATATATTTACTTCAGCCCCTGCTCCATGGAAGCCATTTTAGGACTAGGCAGCTTTTGTATAATCGTCAACTTGCATTGTTATTATCTTATTACGTATTAAATATGATGACAACTTATGACCGAAGCAATTACAGACTGATAACGTCCAATGTATTTCTACAACATGTTAGTATTAGTACATGTTTTCTTTTATATAGCTAATTTTGTTTAAGCTTTAATTCTAGGCGGCGTCTAAGTTACTTCCACGTTAACGTGTGGATGATCAGTCAAAACCCTAACTGAGGTCAACTTACAAGAGGTTTCTTACATGAGCCCTCGCATTTCATATACATTCATTTTACTGGCATATTCACAGAAAAATGGGTTGCCACTTTGCTTCATCCGGTTTCTTCCAACCACAATGCTGAATGCCATCGTATAACTGAAATATTCTAAAGTACAGCGTAAAACAACCAGTCAAGAAATATAAATGTCTTTTCGTATATTATTTTGATGTTTTTTGTGTTTGTATACTTTCACACTTCTTTTGTGAAAACAAATTAGACAATGCTGAATATACTTTTTCAGAACCTTACTGACGTAACCATGCGAATAGCTATTTTCGTATATTATGTTGATACTTTTTTGTGTTTGTATACTGTCACACTTCTTCTGTGAAAACAAATTAGATAATGCTGAATATACTTTTTCAGAACCTTACTGACGTAACCATGCGAATAGCTATTTTCGTATATTATGTTGATGCTTTTTTGTGTTTGTATACTGTCACACGTCTTCTGTGAAAACAAATTAGACAATGCTGAATATACTTTTTCAAAGCCTTACTGACGTAACCATGCGAATAGCTATTTTCGTATATTATGTTGATACTTTTTTGTGTTTGTATACTGTCACACTTCTTCTGTGAAAACAAATTAGATAATGCTGAATATACTTTTTCAGAACCTTACTGACGTAACCATGCGAATAGCTATTTTCGTATATTATGTTGATGCTTTTTTGTGTTTGTATACTGTCACACTTCTTCTGTGAAAACAAATTAGACAATGCTGAATATACTTTTTCAAAACCTTACTGACGTAGCCATGCGAATAGCTATTTTCGTATATTATTTTCATGTTTTTTGTGTTTGTATACTTTCACACTTCTTCTGTGAAAACAAATTAGACAATGCTAAATATACTTTTTCAGAAGCTTACTGACGTAACCATGCGAATAGCTATCCGTTTAATTGGAAGAGAACTGTAGGTCAATGCCTCTGATTTTAGTTTGTGTACTGTGCATATGTGTTTTGGTTATAATGCTTACTCGAACGAAAATGCTCTGAAGCACAGCCCCACAGCACATTTTACTGTAAAGTTAAATATGAAACCAAACCCCATCACGAAAACTTGTCAGACCTATGCCTTAAATTAAATACTATCAAACGCAATATTACAAAGCAAATGGGGTCCTCCGTGGCCGAAGCAAGGCGTAATGACCCAGGACCCTCTCACCAATAAGGTCGCCGTGAGTTCAAGTCCAGCTCAAGCTGTCTTGATCTCCGGTCGTAAGACGGAAGGTTCGTCAGAAACATGCGGATGGTCCCTCAGCAACCTTCAAATGGTCGTGGCTTTCCCCCCGGACTTTGCCCGGTTTCCTCCCTCCATAATGGTGGCCCCCGCCGTGTATGTGGAATATTTTTGAGCACGGCATAAAACACCAGTCAAATAAATAAATAAATAAATAAATAAATAAATAAATAAATAAATAAATAAATAAATAAAACATACCAAATGTTTATCTGCTATTCGTTTGACCATTATAGTAACGGCAGTTTTGAGATGAGTTTTGAAAGGATAATACTGTACTGTAATACCTTCCCACATTCCGTGCACGTTCTGAACCATAACCTAAAACAACTGGGCTACGTGTGGATATATTGCAGGGTGCCTCAAGGCTATAACCACCCACATGCTCAACACAGTTACTTCGCTGTGAACTACTTTCATTGTTTTTCTGAGGAGATCTTACCGTAATGCGGATGCACATTAGCCTGAGCATCCAGTATAGTGCATTAATGACAACTGGTAATTTACTAAAAAAATAACAATACACACGCCTTCAGATCAGAAGGAGTGCACGTACTTACCTGCGGAATAAATTGACAGTTTTGTGAACTTTTTGTTTAGTTCACTTTGGGTAGTGTAACATATTTGCGAACGTTTGTCAATTTGTCGTAAAATATCGTACTGTGTCGCTTTAATTTTGAACAGGCGTAAATTATTTCTGCTATAAATAAATCAGCACAGAATTGCGAGAGAATGTATTAAAATTGTCGTCTTGTCTCTAACTAGGTGCTACTTACTTTCAAACACCATTGTTCTTTCCGACATTAGATATTAGGCATATACATAAATTCTACCCTTTATCTATATTTTCTTGTAGCTTGCTTCTATCAAATGCATATAAGGCATACATAAATCATTACAGATTTAATACACAATGTGGTTGTCAAAGCAAGAGCACACGCAAACGCAGTAGGTCGTCCCGCATCTGGAGCAACCTTTGTATTTACTTGCTGTCTGAATATAAACATATGACACACAAACAAATTTGTATATAAATTGTATGCACGGCTATAAAACTAATCCAAATTTTATTTGATTGTTGTTTTACGCCCTACTCAAGCATATTTCACTTGTATGATGGCGCCCAGCATTATGGTGGGAGGAAACCAGGCAGAGCCCAGGGGAAATCCACGGCTATCAACAGGTTGCTGTCTGACCTAAGGGATGGTATAAGGTGGCCATGTGATAACATTTTTCCCAGTTTCCGGAAGTATAACGTATGTATCCCATCAATTTTATAGCTTGTCCTTATCTCTTGAAATACACATCCAAACAAATGAAGATGGTTTTCTAACGTTTCTCTACGGTGTACGTCTCTAATGATATTGTATATAGTAAATTTTGATAACAAATATGTCATTTCTTTTGGAAAGAATACTAAATTTAACGGTTTTCATTTTAACACAAAATAAAATAATATCGTTTCCATCAATCTTTGTTCACGGCTCACAGATTCATCATCTTTCCCACAAAACGATCATAACGGGACTTTAAAACAATGCGCATAATTCTCTTGTATGTAAATATGGATAAATGATCACGCGCATTACCGGTAAACCAGGTTAGTGACAACATTGCGACAGTTGTCAAATGGTCACACGTATTATCGGTAAACCAGGATAGCGACAACATTGCGACGATTGGCAAATGGTCACGCGTATTAACGGTAAACCAGGGTAGCAACAACATTGCGACGGTTGGCAAATGGTCACGCGTATTAACGGTAAACTAGGGTAGTGACGACATTGCGACGGTTGGAAAATAGTCACGCGTATTACTGGTAAACCATGTTAATGACGACATTGCGACAGTTGTCAAATGGTCACGCGTATTACCGGTACACCAGGGTAGCGACAACATTGCGACGGTTGGCAAATGGTCACGCGTATTAACGATAAACCAGGGTAGCGACAACATTGCGACGGTTGGCAAATGGTCACGCGTATTAACGGTAAACTAGGGTAGTGACGACATTGCGACAGTTGGAAAATAGTCACGCGTATTACCGGTAAACCAGGTTAGTGACGTCATAGCGACAGTTGTCAAATGGTCACGCGTATTAACGGTAAACCAGGGTAGCGACAACATTGCGACGGTTGGCAAATGGTCACGCGTATTAACGGGAAAATAGGGTAGTGACGACATTGCGACAGTTGGAAAATAGTCACGCGTATTACCGGTAAACCAGGGTAGTGACGACATTGCGATAGTTGTCAAATGGTCACGCGTATTACCGGTAAACCAGAGCAGTGACAGTGTGATAATCACCTAATTGGTGAAATACAGTTTCTAGTCTATAATATGGCATGCTCACTGTGAACATTTTAAAATCTCATATTTAACGAGGATATCATACTCCGTTAAGCAACAATAAATAAAAAAAAATATAAAGGTATTATAATAAAGTGTATGTGTGATGCCCTTTAAGAGCTACGGGGCGCTAGGGGTGTGTAATGTGTTACTTTTTTAAATTCCATTCAACGGGTTTGTACGCGTAAAATGTTTAAATAGTAGCAACCCACATTCTTCATCCCCACTATACGCTATGGTTTTAGCAGTAATGGGCAACGGAATATATGCAATGAAATTTACTGGAGGTTATCGAACGTCACCTTTCCAGAATTACTCCAAATGTTGCAGGGGTATACGGTGGTCATATACGGCATTTTCCTTATTTTCTTAACTTTTGTACCTTTTTCTCAAGTTTCCACTTGGGCGAAAAGTTTACCACCTGGGCTTCATTATTTATAAATAACCACACTTTTTATTATTATTTTTATTAATGAAACTGGTCTTCGTGATTTTGACTTTCGATTTTGTTTTACTGTGATTTGGATACTTAATACTTACATTTTACAGCATTTAAAAGTTGTAAATATGTCATTCTGACAGTCAGAACATGCTGGCTGTTTTAAGGTTTTAAGGTTGTAATATTTTTTATAACGCCTTGTAAATAATGGTAAACAGGTAAGCCTAACCATACTCTCGTAATGAGGGTAAAATCGTTCATGCGTGACAGGTTTGCTTTTATGAGACAAAGAATTAACGTGACGAGTTATGACGTTGATGATACGTCTTCTTTATCATTAGATGTGTCTGTCCATTGTTTCACATTTTGCTTTGTACGAAAGCAGGTCATTAAGCTCGACGTTCAAACGACAATGTATAAAAAAAAAGGAAATTAATCGAACTACTTTGTGCGAAAATTTTGTACTTATCCCGGATGAGTAGTGTGCAGTGTAAACAGAGTAAAAAAAGTACGCGTACTCAAGGTGTACGGGTCACCTATAACTCCAGCCTGAGGGTACACTTCAGGTGATAAGGTGTGGTTATATCAAGGCAGTCAGGGGTATATAAATCCCGACGTTCTGATTGGACAATATGGACTTCCACATTTTACTATCATATGGAACTTCACGGTGTTTGCGACATCTAACCCCGGACATTTGTTGGTCTGACTACGATGTCATACCAACCCATCATTAAATGAAGGAAATTTTAATTTTAATACTTCAGTTAAAAAAATCATACATACCAAGAGAATTCTATAATTCGGCTTGCTCACTGTGAACATTTTGAACTCTAAATACATAAAGGTATTATAATAAACGGTAGGTATGATGCCCTTTAAGAGCTACGGGGCGCTAGGGGTGTGTAATGTGTTACTTTTTAATCACTTAAATGAACAGTTAGAATAAAATCCTGACTGAGGTTAAACTGACAGCAAGTTGTATTTCACCGGTCGAATGTGACCAGGTTGCCAGCTTTTACACTCTCGACGCTGCTCTGGTCATAAGAGCTTGCCATCTATAATTATTTGGTATGTGTATTGATCTGTTTGATTTATTTGATTCTTGTTTAACGCCGTACTCAAAGACTTTCCGACGTATAACATGACAGTGAATGTTATTTATTTATTTATTTGATTTGGGCTTTTTACGCCGTACTCAAGAATATTTCACTTATACGACAGCGGCCAGCATTATGGTGGGTGGAAACCGGGCAGAGCCCGGGGAAACCCACGACCGTCCCCATGTTCCTGACAGACCTACCCACGTACGGCCGGAGATAAATGTTATTGTATGTAGGTAACAAAGCACGGACAATTTCCCCACGTGTGACGTGCATGTACGTATCCTACTGGTGGCAGCATAGTTTTCTTCAACCAGTATCAGTATAAAAGACTGCAGCTCAGAGAGTGGAACCAGAAGCAGTGTACATACTGACATTAGGCAAATTCGTGGCCACACATAATACCCGTTAAACCTGACATGTTGTAAATTTACCTCATTTACGTGTTTATTCTTACTGTTCGTATAAATGCTTAAACAATAGCAACGCACACGCAACTGAGCAAGGTCACCACACAAGCGTCAACGACTGTTTATTGTAATCAAGACACAGAGTGTAAGAAGCGGAAATTTACAAATTCTGTCGCCAAGACATAGCTCCAGTTAGTGTCGTGTCTTTAGACAAATTCACCAACGAAGGCTAACGTTGACTCCGCACCTCGTGTGTGCTAGCGATTAAAAGACAAGCGCCTTAACCACTCTGCCACGGCCTGTCGTTCATAGTGGAGTTGAAATCTGTATCAAGAGCTGACTATAGCTATACACATCTAGCTATACATTTTTTTTTTGGTGTTTTACGCCGTAATCAGGAATATTTTACTTATACGGCGGATGGCCAGCATTATGGTGAAAAGAAAACTCACGACCATGCGCAGGTTGCTGGTAGACCCCCCCATGAACGGCCCGAGAGGAATATTGTACATTGCTATGATCTATATATACTATTAGCTTACATTGTACATTGCTATGAGCTGTGTGCACTATTAGACTGAAGCTGACCCGATATCACAGTTGGTAGAGCCTCCCCTTCGAGAGCGGTAGATCAAGGGTCAATCCTGGGTCGAATCACAGCTAAGACAATAAAGTTGTAACTTTATAACAGCTGGTAACAGCTAAAACAATAAAGTTGTAACTTCCTCGCTTGACGTTAAGCATGAAAGGGAGAGCGCAACGACTGGTTAACTAGTATAACATAGCATATACCAGTGTAATAGCTCGGGAAGGGCAGTTTACTTGCCTTCGGTAAGGTGTCTCAGTGAAGCAGCACCAGATAAAAGAACGGTGGAAATCCGTCCTGCAACAAGCAGGCATATTATATGCACTCTAAGGATTCCTTCGTCGTCACATGCCTGAAATATTGTTAAATGCGACGATAAACTCCAGGCACTCACTCACTATTATCTTGCATTGCACATTACTATGAGCTGCCGGGACCGGTAGATCCAGAATCAATCCTTGATCGAGTCACACCTAAGAATTTAAAAGAGGAAGTTGTAACTTCCTCGCTTGGCGTTCAGCATGAAGGGGATAGTGCAACGACTGGTTGAACCCGTATCAGTATAATGGCTCGGGCAGGGCGGCTTACTTACCTTCGGTAAGTCGTCTCAGTGGAGCAGCACTAAATAAAAGAGCGGTGGAAATGCGTCCTGCAGCAAGGAGGCACATTACACGTACATGCACTCTAATGATTCCTTCGTCGTCATATGACTGAAAAACTGTTGAGTACGACGTTAAACCCCAAGCACTCACTCATTCACATTACTATGAGCTGTGCATATTATTAGCTTGCATTGTACATTACTATGAGCCGTATACACTTTTACATTGTATTGTACATTATTTTATTTATTTATTTGATTGGTGTTTTACGCCGTAATCAAGAATATTTGTCTTATACGACGGTGGCCGGCGTTAAGGTGAAAGGAAAACCCACGACAATCCGCACGTTGCTGGCAGGCCTTCACAAGCACGGGCCGAGAGGAATATCGTACATTACTGTAGATTACAAGAGCTGTATGTACTATTAGCTAAAACTGTACCTGTTTTAATAAAAACTGTCGAAATCTGTCATATATCTTCAGAAATCGAATCTTAAACCAAATTTACCAACATAAATCCCATTGTGGTATACCTGTGACATGCTCGCTCGGACAGTGCGTTTTGCATGACTGCCAAAGGCATTCAAACTGTTTTACTCCACTGGTAACATGATACGTTATACGTATTTACGTCCTTTATTGTAGTTGCATCAAGGCCTCCGTGGCCTCGTTGGTTACATTTTCAGGAGCCTCTCATCAATGCGGCCGCTAAGAGCTTACGTCCAGCTCATGCTGACCTCCCTTCCGATCTGTCAGCAACCTGCGCAGTGTTGAGGGTTTACCCCGAAATCCCATACCACCACAGTGCTAACTGCCATCTTACAAGTGAAATGTGCTTGAATATGGCGTAAAACACCAATCAATCAGAACTAATTGTTAGACTAAGTTGATTTCGAGTAAGAAAATTATTGCCATTAACTTGGACAACAACAACTTAAGATGTTCTACTCAGTAAAACGAGATAAATGCATGTAGCTATCGTAATTCTCACTCGTAATTCACTTTTACTCTGTAAATGTGCTGTAGGTCTTTTAAATACTAACTATGTCTGACAAATTTTCTTTTCGGAAAGCAATCATGTAAATTTATCTTCCTGTCGACAGTAGGCATTATTCTATTTCCTTGTCCACTACGTTTGGGTGTGTCAGTACATATTATTTACATCCTTGTTTCACAGTGCATGAAGTCATGTTTTGCTGCAGAGAAGACGCCCTAATGATACTTTCCAAGCTTTACTATATTCAATTAACTTCGCCTAAACACGCACTTCACTAGAGTGGATTTTATAAAAGTTGTAGGGGGGAGGGGTGGGGCGGGGGCTGAGTAACACGCAAGTGAGGAATCGCTGACTTAACTGTCACGGTTCTGTTACAATTCAACGGGCACGAGGCAAATCGGTGGCTCATGAGGCTCCTATTACATGCCATCTCACACGAGGCGAATCGTTTGCTCGCTTCTGCTACATATCAAGAGATTAGTCAAAGAATCGCAACAACAACAACGCCAGGAGAGGAATCACTCTTTCATACAAGAGTGACCCATAGATTTCATGAATTGTTTTATCACATAAAAGCATGAACCTAGAGCACGCAAACAATGAGCCACCTTTTCCCCATATACGTATGGCGACTCGGGCCGAGGCAGGACTAACCAATGTGCTTTTGTAATACTGACGTTGCCAGTTTCTCCGCAGAAGGCAGGAAAGATTAGTAGACTACACGGTTTAGGCCAGTGTTACTTCTAAGGTGGGATAGGATTTTTATACAGTGAGGGACTCGAGGGCAAGCTACACAGTGGTCCAAATGACAGTAGAAGGCATTTTATTTTCTGTCACGTTGCAGTGTGTGTATACTTCATTTATGTTTTTGAGCGCACATACAGATACTTTTGACGTAACAAAGGAAAGAACAAATGAGTTTTCAACCGTCTTGATTCAGACTAGAAGGAGTTTTTACGAGTTCTACATTGCAAAAAACATATTCAAAACCATAGCAAAATGGACAATGCAAAGAAATGAGATAAGTTGTTAAGCGAAGCAGATCAGTTGACAGGGAGCAAAATCGTAACTTTATTGCTCTATTAAAAGACAAAGTTAAAACGGATATATATATTGTAGTAAAACACGAAACAAACCAACATGAAAGAATATAGCAACGGAGAGAATACTGGCAAGAACTGAGAACTTAACTGAGTGTTGCTTGTATCTACTGGGGAAAAATAATGATTGACAATGTAATATTTTAAATTTCAGACCCTATGCCGAAATGACACAAATATTGCAACAGCAATATGTGAATACAAAAAGATAAACACAGATATTCTATTAATTCAACACAAAGATTCTATTAAACTAACAGCATATTATATTATAATAACAGAATACATTAGGGGGCCTCCGTAGCTCAGTCGGTTAGTGCAGCGTAATGACCCAGAAGTCTCTCACCAATGCAGTCGCTGTGAGTTAAAGTCCAGCTCATGCACCAATCAAATAAATAAATAAATTAGAATACTTTATAGCATCACTCAGACAACAGACATTCTGATAAAATTAAGAAATTATTTATTCGAGTTTAGTGTCGTTGTTTGATCACAAATATCAATAGGTGAAAACAGTGTTGTCGAAATAGTTGCCCTTGAATGTAGATGCTATTTCCGTATAGCGAGTGCGATCGAGCATGAATGACACATTGTATAGGTTTATACGATCTTCCAGTGTTAATACAATTAACTCTGGTATTTATGGTTTTACACTTTGATGATACCATTGTTCATGTATTTTGGATATGCCGTATTCTTAATTTCCCACACATATTTCAGTTCATTACAAATACATACCAGTAGCGCTTATGACGAAGTGCCTACCATGTGGCACAGTCATGAGTAAAGTGCGCACTTACATGAATAAATGTTTTTAAAACAAAAGCAAACTCATTATGACGGCACGCTGTGTAAAATTTATTTAACCATGAATGTGAGTTAAGTGTGTACGCCTATGAACTCAGACTAATTCACAGGTGGGCGACGAGGCTAGGTAAAATCTTACCTGAGGCGAGTTTTAAAGATCCTGTTGTAGAAACTTAAAAAAACGTTGTTGATGTATGTTTTTAAAGAACATATTTCTTTACACTCCCTTACACGTCTGAAATTATCCCGTCCCTGTTTGTCTAAAATCTATCCCTTATCACTTTGGCATAAAAGCAATAAAAAGCTAGTACATTTAGTTATTTATTTCATTATTCGTAATTGCTCTTTGTAATTATTCGAATTTGTGCCCTCACTTATAAAGGGGCATATAGTTACAGTCAATACTGCCAAAATAGAATAACTTGTAACATATCGGCGTCGCATAGTGATCTTTACGTATTAAGAAGCGTATGTTTGTAAACGTACGTATATGAGTGCAGTTCTCATATCAACAGCTTCGATGCGTTACGATGCGTAACACCCCAAGGCTAACAGAAGTAATTAATATGAAAAAAAGGAGCTATACATGACGTCAAAATCTTGTCGTGTGTCCCATGAAACCAATCAGGATGCAAACCACAGGCGAAGTAGGGCTCCACTGATTGACACGCTTACCTGATCCACGCATGCGCATTGCATATATGGTATAAACTTAAACTGTTGCCTTTCATCGGGAATGTCAGTCTATTTTTATCATCTCCTCAGGGCTTTAATTTTGACCAATGAAAACGACAACGAAACTAAACAGGTAGGGAGAAAAATAGTTACGCGAGCGAATCAGAGAGAAGGGGGCGTTCGTTGATGTGTATATAAATCAGGTCGCTTCGTCGAGATTAAGTATACTGAGTCTTCACAACAAGACCCTCTCCAACTTTTCACGATATCTGAGTTCTGACAGACGAATTGACCAGCAGGTAATATTAATCTATATATACACATGTATTTACCTATTTATATCATTTATTTAACACCTGGTTCAGTGTTTATGTTCTGTTCGTTCGGTTGTGTTTAGCTCTTGATGGATAAGACGCAACAGCCTCATGTATGGTTCTCCAAAATAGGCTCGAAACACAAGCGGGGAGTCAGTAACAATACACCTAAGTCTAGAATAAATGTAGTCAAGAACCCGTTCAATGTCTTCGACCTTGTACATATACCAAGGCCTAAATATTTGTATAATTTAAATCATTACTTATAAGCGAAGGTAATGTAATGTACGAGTCTAACGTAGCTATAGTGACAGTGGTGGCAACGGCGTCGTGATCTCGTGGGATTTGACAAATTTTCATCCATTGGTCAGGAATACATAATCAACTGAATTTGCTTTATTCCTCAATTGCAGGTATGGCTCACAAGTTTCTTGCTGCGTGTTGTTTGCTTCTTTGCTTATACCTCATTTCTGCCGAAAGGACGAGAGGCAATAGAAATGATAGGTTTAAACCCAGGGAAACCACCACCACAACAACAACAGAACCCACATCACCCGCAACAGTAGCACCGACAGGGTCAAGATCCCTGGCTGCCGAAGGAAGGAAGGCTGCTTCGCGGACGGCATCGGAAAACCGACGTGCAACTGCCAATAATCGTGTGGCCAGTGAAGGGCGTGCCGATATACCGGAGCCGATAGTTGTGGTAAAGGTTCCCAAACATGCATCCGCTGGAAAGGGAGAGAACTGCCCGGAGTGCCCATTGTTCCGAAGATGAAGTTGTAGTGATTGGCGGTTACAATTACAGTAAGCAGAATTCTATGTAGGACTACTTCCCGTTTAAACACTAAGTTATAACTAGAATCTAATAATTAACTAACACAGCAAAGAGAGTAAAACCAGAGCAGCGAAGACAATGTGACAGCTGGCAAATGTTTACACGTAACGGGTGAAATTCGGGTTTTTGAAGTAAAAACAAGGCTACACATCCACATTGTACATATTGAGCAGTTGTTACTTACATTTTATACATATTAATAAACAAGACAAATAATGATGTTCGCGTTTATATATATTTTCAAATATATTCCAGTCTATTTCAATATATTTCTTGGATTTTGTTTACAGCGGTTTGCCGCGGACCAGAAGGGGACACGTTGATTCGATAGACTTTTATATTTGCTGTGATGGCGTGTACTTCCAAAACACGGACAAAACTGACCCTAAAGTATGCTGTGGAAAAGATTACTACCTTCCTAGCACAGAAATCTGTTGCGTTGACAAGTTCTACAAGAAAATTGACGAGGATACCGGACTTCCGGCAAACGTGCTGCGGAGATGTGTACTATATACGAGACATTGAAGTCTGTTGCAACGGAGAATACGACGACAAGTTCGCGTTCGGTTGTTGTAACCAAACAGTTCTACTCTCTTGATACCACTGAATGTTGTAACGGCGTCGAACACCAACGACACGGAGGTTTTTAAATGCTGTAATACTTATTATGGTCCCTCAGATTCATCTGCTGTAATAATTTACCATACCATTCATTCTTTTATTCTTGCTGCCACAACAAGAACCAGTATATTCCCAGCACCCACCATTGCTGCGCGGACGGAAGTGTTTTGAGTCACGGAAATATCTGTGGTTTTCCTGCACGGAAGTAATTGTCATAGAGACTATCACAAGTGTCAAAGACGAAATTAACTCATTGTTAACAGAGAACATGACAAATTCTAGACCAAATAAGTAACGAAGTATTTATTGCAGCGAAGTGTGTCAGCCAATGTCTGTAACTTGGTGCTGATATTTATGATAAAAATAAAAAAAAAAACGTTAAAAGAAGGCGGATGTGTTTGTATTTCAATACTATTATTTACGCACTACTTAATAGCTCGATGATGGAATGGTTAGAGCATACGCTTCGAAGTCAGGAGACCCGGGACCAAACCCAGATCGGGTGATACCAAGATTGAAAAAAAATGTTACTTCTCGCTGCCTTGCTTGGAGCTCAGCACTGGGAGATTAAAGTACGGTACTATTGACTGGTTGGCCCCGATTCAATGTAATGTGACTGAATGAGTTGTCATGGCTGGTGTCCTTGTTATAATATTTTAGTGGAAGTACAATTTGTTGGCATGCACAGGCTCTGCCACAGTAAATACTACGCCATAATAAAATGTAATGCAGGTTCGCTGCAAATACACATATAGATGAATTAATCATGATTAAATTTATTTTATAAGTCTCCCTCCACCCTTACCCGCCCCATGAAACGGCTTGTAATGTATTTATTTATTTGAATTGGGCGTCTTACGCCATATTCAAGAATATTTCACCTATACGACATCGGACAGCATTATGGTGGGAAGAAACCGGGCAGAGGCCGGAGGAAACCCACGACCGTCCGCAGGTTGCTGTAAGACCTTCCCACGAACGCACGGGGTATAATGTAAACAAGTAGAATGTGTAGTTCTAGTCTACTCATTTACTTGAGTCGTGCATGCCACCCTGCTTGAAGAGTTTTTCACGGATAGTCAGATTTATGCCTGGGCGAATGCAGTTGAAAGGGATTAGTTATGCATGTATCGCATGTTGCATAAGAACAATAACATTAAACATATACAACACAAAGAGGAAACCAGAGCAGTGACGACAGCGTGATAGCTGCCAAATGGTCACACGTAACCTATGAAACCATCGTCTATTATACATATGACAATACATTAAGACTGTTCACATTTCCTTTTATAGAATTTGTCGGAAACAGTGATGATATTTACATTTCACTAACTCCAAGACTGAATATAGAAGCCATAAATAACTTTGCAGCTCTGTGTGCTGTCAAAATGTTGGAATATAGGATAGTGTTGAGGGAGAACTATTATCAGGTAGGCCCTAAAAGCTAACTGTGTCAGCTACAGGGGTATATTCTATGTCAGACCTAGCTGGCGTCGATAATCAGTACGTGGTGTATTTAACTCTATGTTGTCGATCACTTAATTCATTGTAGAATGAAGTAAAATTACTTCACATGACATTCATATCTGTACTGACATGTATGGTTGGTATATTGGACACTTTCTGCAAAAAGCCTATGTCTAATGGACATACGCCCTCGTATGCATCAGTACAGTGTAAGTGTCTTATTATATCATATTACTGTATAACCAGGATCCTGCTTTTAGACTAAACATCCTCATGGCCTGGTCTCTTTGTACTGGTTTAATGTTAATGTATTTTAAATGGGATGGTAAAACGTAATTTGAAATTTTGAGTAATTCTAAGCCAGTAACGTTTTATACAACACACATAACAGTAATCTGTTGTTTTTTTTTTTAACCGAATTATGGTTTAAAACCAATGGTACTAGTGGGCGTGTAATTTTACACTATTTAAACATTTACGTCAACTGTGGGCAAGAAAGCCTCGTGCGAGTTAAGTTGACAGGAGGCCGTATTTCACCTGTTGCATGGCCTGTTTTCCAATTATCACACACTTGTCGCTGTTGTGGTTTTACTCTCTGTGTGTAAGTCTTTTATTGTATAGTTTTTTTTTATCGTGTCATAGATAGTACGAAGTGCATGGTGACGTACCATCATCCAAAATGCACGGCAGATGTGAAGATTCTCTTAATAGAAGTTGTCCTATCTTGCCAGAAAGAAAAAAAGAAACCATTACTTTTACGTAGAACGAGATATCCGTCTATGTTATACAAGACGCAGCATTTAAAGAGCCAATTATTATATTTATGGTTTACATGCATTGCCTTACTGCGGCATTTTGTCAGCATCTACAACATACAAGCAACATCCATGATCTTGTAATTGAAGCACAAGCTTTTCATAACAAAGGCAAGAACACACGTTTGTGGAATTATCCAGGAAGATGGTAGGGAAAATAAAATGTTCCACGCTCCACGCCTGTCTGATGACTTTGATCTTCACAAATGAGTTTTCTGAAATGTGAGTATGATATGTATATACATAGGCTAACAAAGTATACTCAACGACATATAATTTCCACATTTTAGGATAGTAATTCAGGAGCTATAGCAGCGTGAAAACTGTGTGGCCTTAACATGAATCCGTCTCACTTCGCTCTCTGTTGGACGTTGTTTTGAAATTTGGCCTCACGATTTGGCCCAACGAAAGCGTCCGTTCTGGTTGACGTCTAGTATACGAATGTGTGAATCTATATGCACATATGTATAGCTACTGTAGCCCTTATTAGCTGATGTAATAAATAGATGGAACATTTGCAGCTACCAGCTGTGCCGATGCCAACGGACATGTTGAGAAAGGCAAGTTCTACAACATCTCGGACATTGAGGCTAATTTTGTAAATGCACAAACACTTTGTGAACGGGATGGTGGACGTTTGGCTAATATCGCACCGCAACCGGTGTCGAGCATGCTGGACTTTCCTCTGGCCACATTTTTAGGACCTAGTGTTGGCGACAGTTGTGATTGGATCGGAGCGTCGGATCGGGAAAAAGAAGGCATCTGGTTGTGGACTGACGGTATGTATTTCGTGTTTGACGTTACATGTAACCGCAGAACAAAGAAACCTTTTATTATTTGTTACGCACAATTTCTGATTCAAGTATGGTGAAACGACAAAAATGGCCACAGAAATTAAGTCAGGAAAAAACAACGGATAACTCGGCAATGGTTGGTGCTTCAGCATTCAAATAATCGACATGATGTTGACGATGTCGTACTGAAAATCACCTGATGGGAAACTATTTTGAATTCTGAAGTTAGGTTTACGTTATGACTTAAATGACAGTGATAACATCCAATCAACCATACGATTCTAACACAACTGTTCAAATGCCATCTAAAAGTCAATGCAGGCATGGTAGGAAGAAGTTTAATAAGATGTCCATTCACAGCAACATAACTGTCAGCTGCCTGGTATATTTGTCCAATACATCAGATAGCATGCACGCTGTACCCACAGTATATGTGCACTTCCTCTTAAAATACTTGAGTACAGTGGTTACAGATACAATGCCCACTTCTACACTTTCTGTACCACCCCGTCTGATCCGCGTATGTCAAGGACATGTCCAATTTCCGACTTTATCATCCAGTCAGAACATTTCAGACGATAAAAATACACTGTTCTTAAAATTAATGGTCTCGATTTATTCAACAATCCACGAATTTTTAAATGATTCTGAGGTTAGCAATGCTGTACCGAATTACTTCAACTACGAGAGCCCGATGCGTTTCCTGCCAATATATAAAACCTATGGCTTCCGAGATATTTAATAACGCGAAAGCGGTTAAAGATTTTTAAAATGTCCAAATATACATCTGGTAGATACAGTTGTGACTGTGAATTGTCAGATTTTACTTACCATTCATGTAGGCATGTCTTGACTGGTATTGTAAATAATGATGGTCTTCGAATTCTGCTTGTGAGGGGTCCCCAGTATACAGAACCAAGAAAGATAAATGTTAATATCAGACTTAATAAGAAAATTGCCCTTTCTACGCTTGAAAGCTTGCCAAAAAATGGTGGTAAACGGGAGAAAGTTTGATAATTTTAACATTATACATTTATCCTTACCTGGAAAATAATACCACTGAAAGGTCCTGCAAATGGCGTGTACATATCTCGCCTTGTAGCATTTGTTAGATCGTGTGTGCTGTGTGGCTATTTCAATCAACATTACTAGATATTACGGCAAAAACT